>NW_017308194.1:155874-162465 GCF_000935625.1 Nanorana parkeri | reverse complement strand
CCTGTTAATACAATTAAAGGCTATGTCCAGCCAAAACTTTTTATCTTAGCATTGGATAGAGCGGGGAAGGGTTAGAACCCCCTATACATATACTGCCCCCTCTGATTTTTTTTAATTACCCCTTACCTTTTGTGCAGCATTGTCCTCAATTCACATGCCCACCTGCCCAAGCGTATCCAGTGTTGTCCCCCTGCGATCTATCATTCAGGTGACTCAACCCATGTCCCGTGCTGCCATCTTTGTCCTTCTCAGTCATTGGCATCCGGTGGTTCAGGCAGCCACCCCAATGGTGACACACAGCTCCAACCACTGCCGTAGGGTTGCCACCTTTTCTTCAATCGAAACCCGAACACTCAAGAGACGCGCAGACATTTTTTTGAGGGAATGAGTCGCGGCTTATTCATATGTAAATAGCGTCACCCATTCATATGTAAATATCACAGTTGAGACTATTTTCAGTGGGGGGCCAGTAGCCCCTATCTTAGTTTTGGTTGCCCCTGTCTGCCTGACATCTTGTGTCTGGGTTTTCATGAAACCAGAACACAGCATTCAAAACCCGAACTGTCCGGGTGAATCCTGGACAGGTGGCAACCCTACACTGCCACTTGGTGTCCTCTTGCTCCTGAAGTCTCCAGGGATATATGATAGGGATATCCCAGGAGGAAGCAGGAACAGGAAGTGTCATCTTGGCCTAGCTGAGAATAGCGGAGGGGGCTGCACGAAAATTCACATTACACATTATACATTAACCCCTTAATGACCGAGGCCGTTTTTTGCACCTATGTTATAATCCACATTTTAGGCATGAAAATTACTTAAAACCTCCAAACATTATATATTTTCTGAAAGCCAAGACCCTATAAAATAAAATGGCGGCAGTTTCAAATTTTTATGTTGCAAGATATTAGCGCACATTTTTATCAAACACAAAAATTTGATGACAAATGCACTTAAGTTTATTTTTTGTGCCCCAAAGCACAGTTAAATTAAATTAATATGAAAAAATAAATGTAAAACATGAGGTTATAACGAGTAAATAGATACCCAACCTATACCCCGTGTAGGTTAAAAATTGTGTGTGTCTGTGAAATGGCGACAGAATTCGGTAAGTAACGTCCATATATGACGCTTAAATGCCTCCCACAGGTCATCCGTTTAGAGATACCCATAAATAATGGCCCTTAAAGCAAGGTCCATAAAGACATGGATGGGGGAGTTTGGGGAGGAGGAACATGACTGGCCTGCACTACTATAACTATTAATACTTTTTAAAAATATTTTTTATATTTACCATTTTAAAAAACATTTTAGGGTCCATTCACATTCGTTCGTTATGCACATTGGTTCGTTACTGCTGACCCATTGGAAATAAATGGGCTGAGTTAATGTATGGTAACACATTTCACATGCTTAGTGTGAATGGGCCCTTTGCATTTAGATACACCTTCATGTTAAATGATTCAATTTGGACTGTTTTGTTCCTATAACAAAGCGCGGGTTCCCCTTACATTCTTTCTTTTTACATACTAGCTTGTATCGCTGTATACTCCGTGTACTGACACAGCAAGAAGCCGGCCCCTGCAGGGCGTAGGAGGTTATGTGTGACCTCTAGTAGATACAACAATCCGAACAATGGAAACTCTGCTAATAGAAGGAAAGGTCAGACTTGTAGAATCCATATATCTGACGCTGAGTCCCGGGTCTCATACTTACCAGTTCAGAGTCCTATATCCCTCCTCAAGGAACTGAATTGCTTTCTGTCGGCCGATCCTCAGGGATTTCTCCGGGAAGCGTCAATGGAATTTTACGGATAGAAGTGCTTGTTACATATTAATACATAGAGACAGGAGGATCTCCTCTTTTCAGATCCTTTATTAGAGCGTAAACATGTCTCTCTTCAATGGATGGACAGCATGAGACATAGCTCCCGACCATAGGAAGGACGGTCCCTCTTCTGAAATCCAATCCCTCCTCCTTCTTATTTGTCTGATATACACTAACATGCTATGTTCGAGTCGAACATAGGTTCGACTCGAACGTGAAGCCCATCACTATTGAGGAGTGTAGAGGCCCTAGTGAAGTCAGCGGTCAAGTGTGTTTAAAGCTGAAACCCAAACACAGAATCCTCATTCACACACATTCCTTAATAGCCACAAAGTATATACATTCACTCTGTGTGCAGCAAATGCCTTTGCCAACCCAGATATTGCCTTGTAAATGCAGCAGTGACATCATCACTGTGCTGTGCATAGCAGGTGCAGAGAGCAGAGCTGTGGGAGCGACCCAGCAGGCTCCACCCACTGCAGTAAACTACTGGAGGGGCGTCTTTCCAGCCCCAAGACGTGACTCCACGACCACACCAACAGAAGTGTCCCACCACCACACCGCCCATCACATGTAAGTGCTCAACATCCCCTTTTAGCACCCCACATATACACATCCTCATTCACTCATCATTCACACCTGGCATCATTCACACCAGACAATCGCGCTCCTGCCCTCTTCTTTTTCCTGTTCGGTGAAAGTTGAGTGAATCTTAGGTAAGAACATCGATAACTAGACCTCTATGTCTTGAGTCTACGCGTTGCCACCATCAGCTCAGTCTTAACACACCAGTACTAACAACCGGCTAGAGCAGCGGTAGCCAACCGATGGGCCGTGGACCACTGGTGGTCCGCGAGAAAATGTTGGCGGGCCCCTCTGATGCCGTGCAGGCTGGGCCGTCGTTGAAGCGGCACGGAGGCTACGAGGCCGCCTCTCACTGACTCAAGCAGCGGCTGTCACAAGGAATGCGCGGCTCTCAGTACAGTGCGGGCTCTGCAGGAGGCGGGGCATCTCGCCAGTACCCGGACTGAGCAGGCTGCGGGACATAGAAAAAGTGGGGAGAAGCCAGGTAATAGTGGCTCAGTGTGGGGGAAGGGGAGGCACTGGTTGAAGGCAGTGCAGAAGCTAGGGGGGGCATGTGCCCCGGGCGCCACCGGCAGTGCCAGTGGCAGATTCCATAGGGGGGGAAACAATTCATACTATTACTCATCCAGGGCGAGTGGCACCGCTCCCTCCACCTGCACTGCCACTCCTGCAGGCACACCCGCACCTATGTATGTATGTGTATATACTGTGTATTTTTAAAAAAAAATCATATTAGTGGTCCGCGGGATTTAAAATGATGAATTTAGTGGTCCATGAGGTCCGAAAGGTTGGCAACCGCTGGGCTAGAGAATCCCCAGGTGACCAGATCCCTCCGTCTTATTACATTCTCCGGACTTCCCTTTCAGATCCGATCAGATAAAACAGTTCTGGTGAATCCGCTCCGCCGTTATTGGTGGAATCCCAGAATCTGATTTTGTTGCCTTCAGAAAGGGATAATTAACTCTTTGTGAAGAATGAGCCGCCATTGTTCTAGAAATGAATATTATTGCGATGAAGAGGAATTTCTCATTCCAGACGCGGTAATTACAGTTCCTTGTGTGAGATCCGTGGCTCCGGCTGAGACTTGTAATTACAGAAGTAAAATATGAACAGAATCCTCGGAAACATTTGCGGAGAGGCTCTCTGGGGGGTTCCAATGTTCCTGTGTAAATGGCATCAGGATTGCCGTGTTGGTTTACGTGTTTGTCTGTATTGGATTGACCTTTCCTCTGTCTGTCCTCCGTGGGATCCTTAACTCCTTCGCTGCCACCGACATCTGCCTTATATTGGCAGCAGCGGGCCCTTGTAAGCAAACTCCCGGCGGTCTGTTTACTGTTGGCTTCACACTGGAAGTGATTCTGGCAGCTGTAAAGCCTCCTGATTGATTCCTGGGGCCGGTAAACATGTGACATCTCCCGCCCGATAACCACCACCTTGCTTACTGAGCTCTGCTGCCCCTTCAGTGGTCCAGGGACTGGCATCGTGGGTGTCGGCAGGTAGAGGGGAGAGAGACCAGCGAATGTCCATTTGCTGATCTCCCCGCTGAATGAACAGGGAAGCGGCAATGATCTCATCACTTCCAGGTTCTCAGCTGTCATTCAAGAAGCTGATCAAGCATGATGTGTACTTGATCAGCTTCAGTGGGGTGCAAAGGTGACATTACGGGTCTGGTAGACCCGTAATGTCACCCTAAAGAGAACCTTGAAGAATGTCACCAGCACACCAAATTAATAACTGCATCAAGTGTTCGTTTATTAACGTATGCTGTCTCTTTGTTTCCCTTAGTTCCCCCTCCCAGGCCCGAAACCCGCCGCCTTGCTTCTCAAGCCCTGCTGCCACTCCTGCTGGCCCAGGAGGGGCATTGTGGGTAGCGGAGAGAGAGAGACCAGTGGACAACTGTCCATTGATCTCATCCCCAATGAATGAAACCGGGCAATTGCATCACTTTTTGGGGGTTTAATAATAAAACATTTATGTTTTTCTATATAAACATACAGGTTATGGCTTTTTCTGACCATTGACTAAAACAAACATGTGTTCCATCTGGCCTCTTTAATGACGTTGTTTAGTGGGAACCATTCGGTCTTTGATACAATTGCATCACTTCCAGTTTTTGAGCTGTCATTCCCCGGCTTCTCTTCATGATTTGTGATTGATCAGCCACAATGGGTCGCCAAGGTGGCATTAGGTGGTCTAATAGTCCCCTAATGTCACCTTAAAGGGCACCTGTCACCACTCATATGCTATTACATAGGGGGCTAAAAAAAAGTTTAAAAAGAGTAAAATTAAATGAAATAAATGTAAAAACATCCCAAAAAATTTAAAGTGCCCTGTCCCCACGAACACACACATACTAACACAAACAAGTGCTGGGTGCATCTACGTACAAAAACAATGATTTTGCTACAGATGTTGGGTGTAGCCAGGGCCGGATTTCCCACAAGGACAACCAAGGCATTCCAGGCAAACGCCTTGTTTGCCTCGCGGCAGATACGCCCCTGGCTGGGCGGGTAGTTGTTTTCTACATTTAGCCTTGCTTTGTGTAGAAAACAAGCAGCCTTTGGGCAAGCAGAGCTAAATGTACAGCAGGGAAGCCGCCGCTTGTTTTGTACAAGTGATCTCAACAATGCCGCGAAGATCACTTGTATGCAATAATTCTGGGGCCAATATTTATGGTTAAATCTAAACTGATGACCTGTACAGACTTTTAGAGTGACGCCTACTGGCAATTTGGGGTTTCATATTGTCTCACCGTTTCACGGGCACACGCAATTTTAATCTTGGTATGTTGGGTCTCTATTTACTCCGCACAACCTCATTTCTTAAAATATTTTACAATAAAATGGGTATTTTATTGTGTTTTTGTGCCCTCAAATAAACCTAAGTGTATATAAGCTTGGAAACCATATAAGGTCAATGATGTCACTGCATGCTGTCCTTTTGCTGACATCAAGCTGCAGATAGGGAATTCCTCACCCACAGCTGATTGGCTGGCATACATAGGATGTTTGGGATGAGATCCTTCGGGTTCGGTCCGAACATGACGCGCTCACAGTCGGCCATCCACATGAAAATGTGATTCATCAGACCAGGCCACCTTTTTCCATTGCTCCGTGGTCCTGTTCTGATGCTCACATGCCCATTGTAGGTACTTTTGACGGTGGATGGGGGTCAGCATGGGCATCCTGACGGGTCTGTGGCTATGCAGCCCCATACACCACAAACTGCGATGCTCTGTGTGTTCAGACACCTTTCTATCAGAACCAACATTCACTTTTTTAGGAATTTGATCTACAGTAACTAGTCAGTAAAACTATTGGATTGGACTACATGGCCCAGCCTTCAATCCCCACGTCTATCAGTGAGCCTCGGCCGCCCCTGACCCTGTCATTGTTTCACCTCGGGAACACCTAAAATGACCCCTTATCTATTCATCTTGTTTGCCTCGTGGCAGATACGCCCCTGATGATGACATTGATTACCAAGAAAAGACAATACAATTGATCAGTCGGGGCCATTGTAGTTTATTTAATGATATCTGTTGTTATTCAAAGGGCAACAATGAGCAAACAGCCAAGAATTATGCAGGTCACATAAAATGATGGCAGACATCCCAACTCTCCCAGATGTTCCAGGAGTCTCCCACTATTAGATAGCGGCTCTCGGCTGCCCGGGAGAGAAACATTTTCTCCCGGAGAGGTTTTCTCGATCTAGCAGAGTAAACCTTTCCCTGATGTCTGTTTTGGTTTTTTTTTCCTGACATCGGGTCTGCCGGCCGCCGTCAGTCAGAGAATAGAAAAAAAAAAACAGCATAGGAATGAATAGCTGGGCTTCTATTGGCTATTTCAATTTGCAATAGCCAATAGCAGACTAGCTATTGCACCCGCCCTCCGCTGCTGTCAATCAGCAGAGGTGGACCTGAAGTACTCCATCAGTTCTCCTCTGCTGATTGACAGTAGCAGAGGGCGGGTGCAATAGCCAGCTTGCTACTGGCTATTGCAAATTGAAGTAGCCAACAGCAATCTAGCTATTCATTCCTATGCTGGTTTTTTGTTTTTTATTCTGATGGCAGCAGCTGTCAGAATACTAAAAAACACCCTCATATAGCACGGGAAGCAATAGCTACCTTGCCATCTCTGCCATCATTTAAGAGGGGTGCTCTCCCCCAAGCCCACTCCCCCA
>NW_017308194.1:153572-155636 GCF_000935625.1 Nanorana parkeri | reverse complement strand
CCCGCCCCTGTAGTGGGGGCTTACAGAGGACACCTCCCTGAAATGAGATGGGCACCTCCCTGAAATTACTTTTTTCAGGTTGGGATCCCTGTGATTGCAAAAGTTAAAATTAAAAAGTTTTCAAAGCCAAGAGATATATTGTTATAATGTATTGTAGATTTGCCGTCCTTAGATGTGGCGGCTGCATTCATTTCCTTCTTTCAGCCTTTTCCCTCTTTATTTCCCCCGGTGATCCTGCCAGTAACACACTTCCTGGATGAACTCAATAGACATGTGTTTTTTTTCAACCTGACTAACTATGTAACTTCCTGTCCTAGAGTGACACCGCTCACTTACTGTACAGAGAGACATGGAGCGCAAGGAAAGGAGGGAATTGGGCGGAAGGTCAACATGACAGGGGGAGAAGGGGGGCCAGAGGATAAAGGGTTAAAATACAGGAAAACAGGGAGAAGGGGTGGCTTACCATTTTGAAGGCGGACCATAGGGGGGTGGGATTTCTGGAAGGAGGTCTGCACGTGGATCCTATCATTCCAGAGGAGAAGACACCGGGAGCAGATGAGGAATTTCCCGCACCGCTCGCCCTGACGGAGGTTTTTGTTTTTGTTTGTTGTCTTTGGTATTGCTTTGTTTTGTGCTGCTCAAGTGGGGTTGGGAGGTTCATCTTGTCATGGCAGTCTGGTGGCGGTTTGGGGTCCTTGAAGGCATTAGAGATGCCGTGGGTTTATTGACAAGGATTGGTGAACCATCATAGGTGTGGTGTCCTTTAAGTGGTGGTCAGTTGGTTTGACCACTTAGTTTTGGCCGGAAGTGTCTGCGGTGGTTTGCGACTAGGGGCCCCTATTAGTAGTATCCGAAGCTGCAGATACAGGTATGGGGGCGGCATTCCGGTTATTTGAAGCGCCTTCAGGGATCCGGAAACCTGGGTTAAACTGGTTCATTGTGTTAATTGGTTATGAGTATATGTATATTGGAGTTATTTTTCTATTCAATTTTGTATTTATATTTTGATATGGTTATTGAAGATACAAGTGGCTGCTGTGGCCTTTGTAAATCCATACAAGTCTGGAGTGCCGTATTGGAATTGAATGGTGGTGGGGGAGGTCACAGTAGTAAAGGGTCCCTCTGAAAATACCTTTGTACTGTATCTCTGGAGGGGAAGTTCTGGCACCCTACGACAGGGAGAATATTAGGACTAGATAACACATCCCCTTCCTCCCCTCTCCATAATAAAGGGGGAGTAGTTTGTTTGTTTGTATTTTACGATCTCTATGGATTCTGTTTGGTGCTTAGATTTAATTAAATGATTTTTTTTTGTCAGGTAAATATGAGATATCACCCCTAAGTATTTCATCCGCTTATCGTTCTCTGCCAGCGGGAGCTCTGGAATTGATTTATTTATTTTGCAGCTGTTGTGCTGAAAATAAATGTGAATGCCAGAAACAACCTCGTATGTCTGGCACAGCGCTCCCAGAGCTTCCCTGAGCCTTCCTGAGCAGTGGTGCCGTGTCAGCTTGGGGGGCTGTCTGGGCTCTTCAGGGTATTTTTTTATCAAAATACATTATTATACAGGATTTATATAGCGCCATCAGTGTGCGCAGCGCTTTACAATATAAGGAAGACATTACAATCACAATACAATTCAAGACAAGGTGGTAAGGAGGGTCCTGCCCCTGAGGGCTTACAATCAAAAAGGGGAGGTGCCAGTGATACATGAGGAGGTAGCTGTGTGGGGATGAATTGTTTGAGAACGTGATGGTTCAGTGGTTAGGTTGAGGTGGGATAGGCTTTTACATTACATTTACAAGGTTATTCACAAAAGGGTGAAGGAAGGAGAAGGGAACAATATAGGACAACAGAGCTGAACTGGAAAAATTCTCCAATTCAGCTCACTTTCCAGTTCAGCAATGTTGTCCTAGATTGTTCACTTCTCCGGCCTTCTCCAAACTCTTCACCCTTTAGTGAATAACCCTGTTGGTGTTTGGTAAAGAGAATGGTGAAGGGGGACTCTGATGTGAAGGGGGGACTCTGATGTGAAGGGGGGACTCTGATGTGAAGGGGGGACTC
>NW_017308194.1:152777-153385 GCF_000935625.1 Nanorana parkeri | reverse complement strand
TGATGTGAAGGGAGGACTGTGATGTGAAGGGGGGACTGTGATGTGAAGGGAGGACTGTGATGTGAAGGGAGGACTGTGATGTGAAGGGAGGACTGATGTGAAGGGGGGGCTGTGATGTGCAGGGATAACTTTGATGTGCAGGGATAACTTTGATGTGCAGGGAGAACTTTGATGTGAAGGGGGAACTGTGATGTGAGGGGGGGGCTCTGATGTGAAGGTTGTAATTTTGCAGACATTTGATTTAAGGCTGTTCGAGTAATTGTGTGCAGGAGCCCTAAAAATGTAACCATATGACATATAACAATATATTTCTGCTTTTTGAGGCTCCATTGGAGAGATTTTCTTTCCCTGCTGACAATGTTTTAGCAGACAGGAAGTGAGAGGAACTCTCCAACAAGAAACACTTCAAAATCAAGTACACCATGGACCAAATTGACACTGTCAGGAGCCACACAGAGAGGTCACCTCATCCAAATTCTGCTGAATTGTAGTTACGACGCTACACCCTCCCTCTACTTTCCTACCTTAAATTTTTTAATGCATGGTAGGACCCTCTCGCACTAGAAACTCCCCCCCCCCCCCACTCCCAGCAAGATATACCGGCGAAC
>NW_017308194.1:146858-152767 GCF_000935625.1 Nanorana parkeri | reverse complement strand
CTCTCCGCCCAGAAACCCCCCCCCCCCCCTACTTCCCTGACAGTATACCAGCAGCACCCAGCTTGTGTACCTCATTGGCTGGCCCCCAGAGCTCTTGTCACTCCAGTCCTCGGCCATGCCCTTTCATGTTGATATTATTTATATACTAACCCTGCAGGCTCTAGTTTGAGGGTATCCTCCACTATACCAATAACCCAATCATTTACCTCCATTTACTAAGACTCCCCCGGAAGGTCTGTAGATCGTGTGTCAGAGTGTTGCTTCTGGTTCATGTTGCTTCTGGTTCAGAGGGGTATTTAAGCACCAGCTATGCAAGGGACTGGTGGTGCGTCTTCAAGCCAACTTCCTGTGTGTACAAAGAGCTTTAATACTGTTATTGCAGCCAGTAAAAGTCTTCTGATGCTCTTCTGAGCTTTAATACTGTTATTGCAGCCAGTAAAAGTCTTCTGATGCTCTTCTGAGCTTTAATACTGTTATTGCAGCCAGTAAAAGTCTTCTGATGGATAATCTAGGCCGCGTTTAATGGAACATGACCCAGGGTCTGAGTGTCATTTACGAAGTAACGCTCCAGAGAAAGTTGCTGCTTCTAGGAATAAATGTAGGTCGAGATGTACGGAGATGACATTGAACTGCGAGAGGCTTTCCATTAAAATATCAATGTGTCCGCGACCTCAACGAGGAACCGGTAATGATACCATCATTTCATAAATGGGTTTATTATATTATGTATACACAGGGGCCTAACTAGAAATCACAGGGCCCCATAGCAAAATTTGTATGGGGCCCTGGGATTTCTAGTTATGCCCTTGCAGAGCCAACCTGAGATCTCATACAGCCCACCTGGGAGTGAACCTGCAGAGCCCACCATAGACTCTCTATGGTGACCTCTGCAGGGTCTCAGGTGGGCTGTACACCTCTTACCTGTCGGCCATGATCCGCTGTCCGCCTCTGTGATCGCCAGGCCCCGCCTTCTTTTCCGTCGCTGGGCCCCCGCCTCCTCAGCTTCTGACGCCGGGCCCAGCCTTCCTCCTCCACAGCGGCTGGCTGCCACTGACTCAGCAGCGGGTGTGAGGAGGAACGCGCCGCTGCACAGATCACTGACAGGTTGTTGATGATCTAACAGCGACACGTTCCTCCTCACACACCCGCCAGTGACAGCCAAACAGCCTGAGATGCCATAGCGACCAAGGTGGTCAGCACGGCATCAGGGGGTTGTCCATCACCTCTGCCTCAGTACACTGAGAATGAAGGGCACTGTTAAGATGACACGGGCTCACCCGAGGCGCAGAGTCTAAGCACCAGTCGGTTTTCACCAGAGCTCCTCATGGTGGAGATGGGGTTTAGCTGCTTGCTTTTACCAGGTTGCGGACAGCAGGATAACCCTGCCAAGAAATGAACAAGGTCAGGAGGACTCCAATGAAGAGACAGTAGTCCAGAGTGTGGTCAGGATAATGCAGAGGTCCTGACAGGAGATAAGCAGAGAATGGTCGGACAGTCCGAGTCAGCAGGCAGTAGACAAAAACAGCAGACAAGAGCGTAGTCAGATACAGGCAGGGATTGAGGCAGATGGCTAGCAGAGAGTGGTCAGGCGGTCCAAGTCAGCAATGAGCAGTTAGTAGATAAGGCAGGAGATGAAAGCATAGTTGGGTCCAGACAGAAGATCAAAGCAGGCAGTAAGCGGAGAATGGTCCAAAAGTCAGGGTAAGCAAACAGGAAGCAATAACAGTATTAAAGCTCTTTGTACACACAGGAAGTTGGCTTGAAGACGCACCACCAGTCCCTTGCATAGCTGGTGCTTAAATACCCCTCTGAACCAGAAGCAACATGCCCAGCATTACTTCAGCTCTGGATGTTCTGGTCTGGATTCTGTGGCTATCATTAGCTGTAGCGGCCCGGATTCTATGAGAGCCATTAGAAGTAATGGCAGGGCTCATTAGAGGTACTGGCGGGTCTTCCAGAAGTCCTGGCAGGGATTCTCAGGGATGATCTATAAAACCCACCATGGTACCATAACAGGTACCATGGTGGCGCCCTTTAAGAGGTTGGGTCCATGACACACTACACTCACAGTATGTCCTCAACACTATGTGTAGAGTGATCCTAGATGTCACTTAACCCGGAAGACCGAGGACATCTTGTGGTTCAGAAAAGGTACTGCAGGGGATAGCTCTGGAATTAATGGTGAGTAAAGCAGCATGGGGAAACTTAAAAAAAAAGGAAAAAGTAATCACAATCTCAAAAACGGCGTTGTGCTCTTTAAGAAGCAACAGTCAGACAACATGGCGGACACTGACAGAGGCAATGAAAAAAAAAATGTCAATGGCCGCCACGATCGCCTCTGTCTTAAGTCACCTCTGCTTCTTAACTAGAAATCTCTCCGTGGTATACCGTTCTCAGGATTATTATCCAAACCTGCTCTATATCCTATCGCTGAGCCCCAGGCTCTGCAATCTGCAAGAGAATCCAACCAATTAAAGATGTCTGCGTGCTGAGCCAGCAGAACATCGCGCGCTTCCAGAGCTGCGGTTTGATGAAGAGGAAGAAAGAAAAAAAATCTTCTTTACCATCAAATTAAATGAAGTCTCTAGTCTAATCCTAACATGTGGATGTTTATCAGCCGGGATCAAGTCCCTTTAATCTGCCCGGATGAGGTCACTGCAAGAGATTGATAAGGAAGGCTCCTTCCTTGGCGGACGGCTCGCTATCATGTTAATAATTACCGCTCCTGCTTGCCCTGGTTCTGGATACACTTGGCTTTCCTGCATTACCATCTTATGCAGAGATCAGGAGAAATTAATAACATTCAGTTATTTCTTCACTAGCTTCACATAAACCGCACGTGTCAGACTATGTGACAACGGGTGTTAGGGGGTTTAAAAGATTTTCTATTTAATCAATAAAATATTTCCTTTTTATTTTTTAATTTTCAACATCTCGTGGAGTCACCAGGCGGCCCAACGAAGTACTGATGGGGTGTGGTCATAATTAGGGATGCACCGATACAAGCATCGGTATCGGCGGTGATACCGAGTATTTGCATGAGTACTCGTACTCATGAAAATACTCCGATATCTAAAACGAGTACCTGTGTCCGCCATCTTCGACCGCCGCACACAGGACCGCGTCTGCATTCAAGCAAGATGGCCGCGAACTCCTCCTCCACGTGCAAACGGCCGAAAGCAAACTCTGCCTTCAATTCCTCAGTCCTCACTCCTGACTGGTGGGGAAGCCTGTCAATCATCCAATCGGCCAATCAGCAGGAGAAGAGGCCAGCATGGAGCAGATGGCTAGGCTGTGACACGGAGTGGATGAAGCAGACGGAGACGACGGAGAAGAAGGTTAGCAGCACTGCTGGGGCTGGGCACAGGATGGGGGCTGGGCACAGGTGACAGGATGGCAAAAAAATTCTATATGCCTGCCAGCTGTAATGATATTGCTTTATGTATGGAAAAAGACATTCAATACTGCTATTGCTATTCTAACTAAGCCTAGTATCCCCATAGTGGGGAAAAGGGATGCGGCTGAGCACATGTCCAGACTCCAGACCAGAACACTGTATAGTGTGGCACAGTTATATCTCATTCTGCATACCTGGCTTTATTTTATATTATACATTTTTTAATTTATAATATGAAGCCAGGTATGCAGAATTAGATATAGCTGTGCCACACTACAGTGTTCTGGAGTCTGGACATGTGCTCATCTGTTTTCCCCACTACGGGGATACAAGCCTTAGTTAGCAATGGCATGATAAATATTAATTTCATGTTCATGTTCTTCATAATATGAAGAAACTGACCTAAAATCATGATTTTGTATTGCTTTAGAAAAAATGTGACCTGCCCCTTTAAGAAAAAGTATCGGTAATTGTGGGGGATGGAGCCAGCAAGGAGAGAGGTAGGTGCGGGGGGGTGTTTGGTTGTTTGCAAGTGATCCCCGGCGGCTTCACTCATACTACATTTAGTCCTGTTTTCCCAAAGCAGGGCTAAATGTAGAAAACTACTTACCGCCTGGTGCATGTTCCGGGCGTTGGGGGATTCCACACCGCTTGCCGCCCCGAGGCCGGGCCTCGGTGGCCTTGTGGGGAACCCGGCCCTGGATATACCTTCCCACCCCCCAGTTATGTGGTCCATGAAGGCAGTGGCCTCACAAGGGGGGTGTGGCCTGCACCAGGTGACACCATCAGAGGGGGTGACACTAAAATGACTGACAGTCATTTTGGTGTCACCCCCTCGGAAAAGATCGGCGCTCAGTCATGGACCAAGAGCCCGACAGCTGCACGAGAGCAGGGGACGGCCTTTGAGGTGTGCAAGCGGCCGACACAGCTCGCTATGACACAAGCTACAGGCAGGGCCGGATTCCCCACAAGGCCAGCAAGGCCGTGGCCTCAGGCGGCAGGGATAGGGTTGCCACCTTTCCTTAAGTGAAACCCGAAAACACTCTAGCAACGCGCTGACTTTTTGGGGATAATGAGTCGTGGCTTATTCATTTGTGAATAGCGGCACCAATTCATATGTAAATATCACAGTTGAGACTATTTTCAGTGTGTGTGTGTGTGGGGGGCAGTAGCCCCTGTCTTAATTTTGGTTGCCCTGTCTGCCTGACATCTTGTGTCCGGGTTTCTGCTGCCATGAAACCCGGACACAGCATTCAAAACCCGAACTGTCCAGGTGAATCCTGGAACCGTGGCAGCCCTAAGCAGGGAGTAGAGGGGCGGCCCAGCCTGTAGCTTCTCCTCGGATCACCTGCCTGTGTGGGCATCAGAATGGATGGGCAGGGGGAAGATTGCAGAGCTGCCGACTGTCAAATTCAGGATGGCCTAGCTGCTCTGTGCGTGGCCGAGCGGCTCCGGTCACTTTCAGGATGGCCGAGCAGAGGATCAGTGAAAATGTGTAATATTTACCAATCCTGGAGTGATCGCTGGGGACACATAGCACTATGTGAAGTCCAAGAGCGTCACCAGCACTCCAGTATAAACATGAAAAAATATCAATTTAATGACACATATTTGTCACACAATGCAAGCGCTTTCGGGGTCTCACAGGGTCCCCTTCATCAGGCTCAGAATGACAAAGTATAGCACAGACCACACCACCTATATAGACATAAAACAAGTGCAATAAAACAGAAGAACCTCCCAACCCTGTGATTGCTTTCCCGCCATGATAACTCAAAAAGCGCTTACAATGAGGGAGTATGCAGCTGGCGACGACGCGCACCGCTGTCACGGCCGTTATGCTGCCCACACAGCAGTTTGTCGTCATGCCAACAGTACGCTGTGGCTAAGCTCCGCCCCCGACCACCAGCACTTCAGCCTAGTGGAGCGCAGGCCGCTTCAGGTTGGTTTACGATCGCGCCTGCTGCAATGTGAAACTCCGTCCGATCAGCGCATGCGCAGTACGGACCGAAGAGATGACAGCTGTCATAGCTGGGTCGCTATGGCGATTGTTATGTCACTGGACACATAGTACTATGTACCAATATATATCTTCCTGCACTCCTTACCGGATAGTAATGGAAACCTGTCTGGTCCAGGTGGGTGCTTGCAATGACCACGGATGGCACCGTGCAAAAACATGAAGCCCAAGAACGTCACCAGCACTCCAGTATAAACGTGAAAAATTATGAATTTAATGACACATATTTGTCACAGGCGGCCGCTGTGGGGCCCAGGCACAGGGGGGCTCGGCCAGGGCATCCCTCTGAAGCCGCGTGGGCCGCCATTGTGTCCCCAGTGATGAATGAACAGGAAGTGCTTTACATGTTTACTTTGTTTCTTTTTAATTTCTGGCACCACAAAAGAAAAAACAACCAGCGTGGGGTCCCCCCCCAATTTATACCAGACCCTTTATGTCTGGTAGAAATGTTAGGATGTAAAAAAAAAAAAAAAAAAAGAAAAAAAAAATTCC
>NW_017308194.1:125918-144122 GCF_000935625.1 Nanorana parkeri | reverse complement strand
AGGATGTAAAAAAAAAAAAAAAACAGTGTGTGGTTTCCCGGCAATTCATAACAGACCCTTTAGGTCTGGTAGTGATTTTAAGGGGGAACCTCAATGCCAAAAAAGTTAAAAAAAAACCCCAAAACATAGGGTCCCCCTAAAATCCCATCCCAGACCCTTACCTACTTCAAGACCAGGTGTTTAGACCTTTTTTCTATATTTCAGAAAATTTACTGAAAATTCTGGAAAAAAAAGAGTGTTTTTTTACATTATGTTTTTTTGCAATGGATAAACATCAATGATGCTGATCCAGAGGAAGGCGAAAAACCCTATCAAAGCATAAGCTCCTACCGGGATAAAATTCCTTCCTGACCCCCTCTTCCCTAGGCAGCCTAAATCTTACGTAACTCTGACACTGAACTAGATCTCGAGGAAGGCGAGAAACCGTTTTGAAGGAAAATAAATTCCTTCTGGAATCTCTAGGGCGATCGGAATACTCCCTGGATAAACATCAATGATGCTGATCCAGAGGTAGGCAAAAAACCCTATCAAAGCATAAGCTCCGACTGGGAAAATTGCCTTCCTGACCCCCTCTTCCCCAGGCAGCATCACTGTTACGTAACTTAGATACTTAACTAGATCCCGAGGAAGGCGAGACACCGTTTTGAAGGCAATAAATTCCTTCCGGAATCTCTAGGGTGATCGGAATACTCCCTGGATCCACATCAATGATGCTGATCCAGAGGAAGGCGAAAAACCCTATCAAAGCATAAGCTTCGACTGGGAAAAAATTCCTTCCTGACCCCCTCTTCCCTAGGCAGCATCACTGTTACGTAACTCTGACACCGAACTAGATCCCGAGAAGGCGAGAAACCGTCTTGAAGGAAATAAATTCCTTCCGGAATCTCTAGGGCGATCGGAATACTCCCTGGATCCACATCAATGATGCTAATCCAGAGGAAGGCGAAAAAACCCTATCAAAGCATAAGCTCCGACCGGAAAAAAATGCCTTCCTGACCCCCTCTTCCCCGAGCAGTGTCAACGCGCGGTGAGATTATAAAATAAACAAATAAATTATAAAAAAAAAGCGGGGCTCCATATTTCTATCTTTGGCCCTTGATGTGACTGAACCAGGAAAGTTTTATACCACGGGCTCCAGACTCACCTGGGGGAGGAAACAAAGATAAATATAATTAAACAACAAAATATGAGGAATTACAATAGTTAAAAGAGAGAATTATTTTGGAACACACTTTGGAATCATGATTATGTGAGGAATAAATAGACAATGTATAAAATCTAGTCACTGTAGTGACTAGTGACTCTATTCATCAGAACACAAGAATTATCAACAGCTTTCTTACCATTGGTGGTCTGAAGTTTTGGTAATTTTTGATCTTTCTTTCCGTGGTGGTAAAAGCGGCGGTCAGAGCCCCGGATGTCAGTGGTCTCCTGGTGGAAAAAAATAGATAAGAATGATTATGTAAAATCAGAGACTCTACAGAAATGTCTATACATGCTACTGATATACCACCACAGTACTTACCGGGAGCACCACTTTGTTTTTTGTGCATGGTGTTACGTCTGTGCCCAGAGCAGAGTTGTCTTTATGAGGAGAGACTGAACGGAATCCTGCACAGTCTTGGTTGTCACTGCTATGAAAAGGAGATATGAGTTTAGACGGCTGTCATTGGTTCACTTTATAAAAACTCTCCCCCTTTGCTTTCGTAGTATATTTAGGTGGGATTAGGGATGGAACTACCCAATAAGTATTCTCAGTAGTGGATGGATACTGATGTAATAAGTAGATCTATTTCCTTCTCCCTTCAATCCTTCCTTTCCCCGGACTTACCGCTGGCGAAGGTTATGCACTGGAAACGGAGTTATTCTGCGCCTCGATTGCCGAGATGGAACAGTCGGCAGCCTCGGGAGAATCAGCACCTTCCTGTTAAATGAAAAAGTTGGGAAGTAAGAAATACAATACTGCAAATAACGATATAATAGTCATGTATTATATTCCTGGTACTGTTGGGTCCATGGTAAATACATGTCAATAAAACAATAATACAAACATTGATATCATAGTAATGTACTTACTCTCCTGGCACCATCATGTTGACCTCACGGGAACAGTACAGGTCATTGAATTTTGTAATTAGCTGCCTAGAAGATAAAAGAACATTTCAGATTTTAGACATTGCTTGGCTGTGATGATAGTAATAAGACGATAAAGGCAACTCGATGTTGCTGGAATAAAAACTTTGAGATAAGGTCTCCCTGTCGGGTTTATAAATATTCTTCCCCGACTTTTGGTTTATATTAAACCAGAAGTGAGAGAAGACATCTAGCTATTTGTATTTCTTACTTTCTGATGGCAGCAGCTTCATCAGCCTCAAAGCGTGGATGACGGTCCTTCAATTGCTGGTGGATCTCATTCCAGCGTTCCTCCAGCTGCTTTTTGAGAGGACCGGGCTCCATCCTGTCCAGCTGTAGAGTCAATAAGAAAGTGACAACGGTTAAAACAGATATAAGTACAACTATATTATGTAATAATAATATGATATTGATAAGTATTATCTGGCAAATCCAGAGGCCAAGAAGACACTTACCTTATCTTTAATCTCGGCATTCATTTTATCCACCACACCATGCCAGTCTTCCTCCTGGCCGCTCACTCTTTTGAGCAGCTTCTGAATCATGTTATTCAGCTGCTCGGTGGTGCGGTTGATTTTGCTCTCCATGGCCTGCCTGGATTTCTAGATGGAAGGAAATGGAACACAAGGCTTATTTAAAACATCTGAATCCTTATATAAGTATGAATTGTATTGCATTGTGAATTATTACATTGTGAATTGTGAGCAACACCTCCACTTTCTTTCTGTTGAATTTATATTGAACTATCTTACCCTGAGTCTGTCCACCTGGATGTCTCTGATGTCACTGTTACAGGATACCATCGTTCCCTGCAGGTCAGGCATTGTCCTTGCAAGGTCATCTGGAAACCGAAAAAAAATTGTTATTAGTTAATATAATAAGATCAGGTTGTAGATAATCTTTATCTAAAACTTTCCCCCCAGGGTGATGCTATAGCTGACGTATTACTTTTACAGCAGAAAGTCATATATTGTCTATCACCCAGCAGAAAAAATGGAGCCACCACCATTCTCTGTGAGATCGCTGATACTGTGTGATCAATAATCCAATCTGCCTCATTAGAGGACCACTGTAGAGTAGTTCAGCTCGCTGTGGTTTATATTCCAGAATAATAATACTTTGTAGAAGTCATTCATACCTGTAATTATCTGGAAGGAGGCCAGCCTCTCATCATCTGCCCTTTTGCCTCTCCCCAGAGCAGCCAGCTTCTTCTTCGCCGCCACCTTAGATTTCTCCAGGGTGACCAGCTTGTCAGCCAGCTTCTCCTCCTCCATGGCAGTGGTTGAGGCCTCCGCGGTCTTGGCAAGGCTGCTGGATTCCTAAAAGCAGAAGAAGAAAATACAATACATCATCAGAATATCTCAAACTCTATTAGTTCTATAATATATAATATGTGTTTCCAGGCCACTGATTGGCCGTTGAAGTCTAAATTGAAGCACAATACTACATAAAACTGATTTTTAGATCTGGGGGGAAGAAATCGTAAAGCTTAAAAATGACACTTCCACATACAGATCTGAAAATGTCCAATTGTATCACAATGTGATATGTCCATTTCCTTGCTTTGTGTATATTTCTTGGTGTGTTATAAAAATAAAATGGGGGAGTTTTTCTTTGATTTATACATGGTACAGGCTCAGCGTTATCACAAGGATAAGGATCTTTATGTGCAGCCATGTAACTGTCACTTTCATGTCTCTCAGGGCTGAGCTAAACTAACTGTCACTTCTCAAAAAATAGCTAACTGTCACTTCTCAAAAAATAGCTAACTGTCACTTTGGATGGGCAGCCCGGCCGCTACAGAAACGGGAACGGGCAGCAGATCAGTGTAACCACGCTGCCGGTGACAGGCGACATGATAAATGTCATTTTCCTCATCGATTTGGACAATGTACAAGTAAGATCTTACCTTAGTGACCTTCTCCTCAATCCGGTCTAGCTGTCTCTGCAGCCGGGATATATCCGACTGCTCTGTCTTAGGACTCTCCATCATTGAGATCTGGGAACTGAGGGATGCTAGATGTCCCTCTAGATTCTGAAGCCTGATCTCAATCTTCTCCATCCTCTCCTCCACCCTCTCCTTCTCCACCCTCTCCTTCTCCACCCTCTCCTTCTCCACCGCCTCCTTCTCCACCTCAGCCTTGGTGAGGAGGGTGCTGGTATCCACATCCTCCACATCCAAGTACTTGATGATGGCATGGAGAAGCTGTTTGAGTCCTTTCAAATTCAGAGTATTGCAATCTGGTGCGCCAATGGCCATGGCGGCCAAATCTGCGAAGGTCTGGCACGATGACGCCATTGCTCTTATTCACAATGCTACAAACTGAGCGACCAGCGTTCACACCGTGAAACACAACGTATGTCACCAGCCAGAAAGATGGGAACAGATATGGCGCTGCGCGAGCTGTACACTCTGAAATGGGGTATCGGGAAAAAGCTTTGGAGACCTCTCCTCCACTCCTCTCTCCTCCACCTCTCTCCTCCTCCCCTCTCTCACTCCACCCCTCTCTCCTGAACTCCTCCTAAACTCCTCTCACTCCTTCAAACGCAAGAAAAAAGCAAGAGAAAAACGCAAGAGAAACGCAAGAGAAATCTCTAGAAGTATAAGCCAAACTACCACCAACACCTCACTAGCTCAGGGACCACAAGAGACAGAGCACCTAGGTCTGGTGCCTGATATATATAGGCATCATCCACTTGTGAAGTCATCGACAGAGCTTGCAGCTGATTGGTCGATTGGCCACCACTAGGCAATGAGCATGGTAAGCAAGTAAGCAACTATGACATCATAGGGGATGGTGATGATGTGGTGGCTGGAAAGTGCATCTAAACCCAATGCACACTTCCTGTGTATATCTCTGAAGAGGATTTACTTATTATTATTATTTACATATTGTGAATGAGAAGAAAAAGCTCTTCAATACAGCTGACCTCCCAACTGTCACTTTTCTCAATCCCATTAGGTACCAGAGGTCTTGCTGCACTCCTTACCGGAACATCCAAGAGACCCGTGCAGACGGGTGGGTGCTTGTAGTGACCACGGACGGGACCGTGAATAACATAAATGAAGAAATAATGTCACCAGCACACCACAGTGGTAGTTAAGCAATAGTCCATTTAATGACACATTGCCATTCTTCTCAAACCCAATCCCTCTGTCCCTCCTTCCTGCTCAGAGGTCCCTAATTTTTTTTGGTCTGATGTGTATGGACTTCAGTATAAAATTTATTTGATAAATATTTCAGGACTGTTACACTGCACTGAACCTTTCACCAACCATTTTTTTGGGGATAGAGAAGAGAGGGAAGAGAACACTTGTGTTTATTGCTGTCCATGTCCCTATTAGGTAGATTCCCCCTCTCTGTTTTATCCTGGTGACCGTTATAACTAGGGATACACCGATACCATTTTTTCTGTATCAAGTACAAGTACCGATATTTTTTTTCCGTTACTCGCCGTTTCCGAATACAGATACCAGAAGTCCCATTATAGAAGCCAGGCGGCGTGTAAAGACTCGCCACTCGGCTTCCCGATTAGCAGGGAAGCCGTCCCCATGCTTCTTGTCACTAGGTGACGAGAAAGCATGGAGCCGGCTTTCTGGCCAATCAGGAAGCCGGGCAGCAAGTCATTACACGCTGCCCGGCTTCCTGATGGCCGGAAAGCCGATTCCATGCTCCCTCATCACAAGTGATGAGAGAGCATGGAGCCAGGTTCCCGGCCAATCAGGAAGCCGGGCAGCATGTAATGATTCACTGCCCGGCTTCCTGAGACCTGAAGTATCGGGCTAGGCATTCTGCATTTGGGCAAGTACGAGTACTCACCCAAATACTCGGCATTGGCACCGATACCGATACTAGTCTACTAGTATCGGTATCTGTGCATCCCTAGTTATAACTAAAAGTGAAAGAAAATTCCACATTTTGGGTGGTCACCAGACCAGGAATAGATGGGAAATTATCCAATGGGGACACTAGCTTTGGTGACCACCAGTGGCGTAACAACCGGCGGGGGCTAAAGCTTGACTAAATGCCGAAAGTGCCATTTTCCTGCCGTTTTGTCGGCGCAGCCATGATTTCTTTCCTCCCCGCTGGGCACTGCTCTTTGTCCCAGCAGGGAGGAGAGAATGTGACAGCCAGCCGAGTGCTGCGGGAGGAGACCGATGTGATCGGCTGGTGTCTCTCCTCCCACACCGCTCAGCCACCTATCACAGTCCGGCAGAGTGGTGTGGGGGCGGAGACAGCGCTGTCACAGGAGGCTGGGCTCACCTCCCTACACCGCTCGCTCAGCCTCCTGTGACAGCGTGTGGGAGAGGAGAGCGGGTTCAAGCAGTCGGTGATCAGTGATCGCTGAGTGTTTGTAGATAATTGAGGACATGGTATGGTTACTATATCCTCAATTATGAATGGGAGTGATCTATATACCCTCCTGTTCATTCATGATTGTGGTTATAGTAAACATACTCTGTTATCAATGAACAGGAAGACTCATAAAGGATTCCTGTTCATTGATAACAGGGGATACAGAAAAAGAGATTGAGGAAAAAAAATAAAATATGTAAAAAATATTTAAAAAATGTAAATAAAAACATGTGTGGGGGTGGGGGGTACAGTTCCAGTGGATTTCTATATAATGGGGGGGGGGAATTTCTGCCCTGGGCGCCCATAACTCTGGTTAAGCCACTGGTGACCACTATGGGTTTCCCTCTCCTTGGAGGGATTTCCTTTCACTTCCTGCTGTGGCTATCAGACAGGAAGTGAAGGGAAATCTCCCCAATGCGACACAGAAAATAAAATAGCTAATAGGAGTTATAACCCTGCCTTACTGTACCCAAAACAAAACAAAAGTTTTTGGCCTATGTTAAATATTGCTAATGGCACTGTAAAATGTACCCCTGTCCTTGGGAAGTAAATTATAACCTTCAGGGGCCTGCTATAGATCAAAGGTCAAAAACAATAACATTGACAGTAATTGTCTGTGAAGGTTCTCCTTTGTCCAGGTCATGGAATCAACATCTACCTTGACACGTCCATGATGAGTGGATGAAGGTGTTTGGGCTACCTGGATTAATATAAATGCTGGAGTATGTTCCTGGTATGGTGGGGGTGTAAATATTGGGGTATGTTCCTGGTATGGTGGAGGTATAAATGTTGGTATGTTCCTGGTATGGTGGAGGGATGAATGTTGGTGTATGTTCCTGGAATGGTTGGGGGTATAAATGTTGGGGCATGTTCCTGGCATGGTGGGGGTATAAATTCTGGGGTATGTTCCTGATATGGTGGGGGTATAAATGCTGGGGTATGTTCCTGGTATGGTGAGTGTATAAATATTGGGGTATGTTCCTGGTATAGTGTGGGTATAAATATTGGGGTATGTTCCTTGTATGGTGTGGGTTTAAATGTTGGGGTATGTTCCTGGTATGGTGGGGACATAAATATTGGGGTATGTTCCTGGTATGGTGGGAGTATAAATATTGGGGTATGTTCCTTGTATAGTGTGGGTATAAATGCGGGGGTATGTTCCTGGTATGGTGGGGGTATAAATGCGGGGGTATGTTCCTGGTATGGTGGGGGTAAAAATGTTGGGCTATGTTCCTGGAATAGTGTGGGTATAAATGTTGGGGTATGAATGCTGGGGTATGTACCAGTATGATGAGGTTATATATGCTGGAGTATGTTCCTGGTATGGTGCAGGTATAACTATTGGGGTATGTTCCTGGTATGGTGGGGGTAAAAATGTTGGGCTATGTTCCTGGAATAGTGTGGGTATAAATGTTGGGGTATGAATGCTGGGGTATGTACCAGTATGATGAGGTTATATATGCTGGAGTATGTTCCTGGTATGGTGCAGGTATAACTATTGGGGTATGTTCCTGGTATGGTGGGGGTATAAATGCTGGGGTATGTTCCTGGTATGGTGTGGGTATAAATGCTGGGGCATGTTCCTGGTATGGCGAGGGTATAAATATTGGGGCATGTTCCTGGTATGGTGGGGGTGTAAATATTGGGGTATGTTCCTGGTATGGTGGTTGTATAAATATTGGGGTATGTTTCTGGTAGGGTTGGGGTATAAATGCTGGGGTATGTTCCTGGTATGGTGGTAGTATAAATACTGGGGTATGTCCCTGGTATGGTCAGGGTATAAATGTTGGGGTATGTTCCTGGTATGGTGGGGTATAAATGCTGGTGCATGTTCCTGGTATGGTGAGGGTATAAATGTTGGGGTATGTCCCTGGTATGGTGTGGTTATAATGGGGTATGTTCCTGGTATGGTGAGGGTATAAATTCTGGGGCATGTTCCTGGTATGTTGGGGTATAAATGATGGGGTATGCTCCTGGTATGGTGCAGGTACAAATATTGGGGTATGTTCCTGACACTCATTAGACACTCATAGAGCATTAGAAGAAGTGTCTTGGAGATGTTTTCAGCATTACAGAGGAAGTCCAGGTGAATGAGACCAACTACTAGTAGCTATTCCGGTACTTAGCGAGACGTATAAACTCAAGAATTATTTTATTTTGGCGGTTTCAATGCACAGGGTCAATGAAGGGTTAATTCCTCCAGTAATGCAAATTACAACCCAGGATAAACATTTTTGGATTGCCGAGATGTGTTGTTGCGCTGTCTCTGAGCCTTTGATTATAGCTTGTTCTTGTAGTTAAATCCCTCCGATGAAGTAAGCTTGCAAGGATGAGTGCACAAGCACAAAACAGTCACGTCTTTAATATAATGCACCTATTACCATGCTCTGTGATTGGAGGTATTTCATAGCTGTAAAGAGGATCTGAAAAATAAAAAGTAAATGAAATGTGTGCAGAAAACGTGCATTGTTTTTGTTGGAAAGCTCCCAGGGGGTCGGATTGTCATGCGCGCTATACAAAGACAAGCTGCTTTTGTATAACAGGAAATTTGACACACAGCAGCACAGAAACACTGCAGACGTAGTACAAAGTGAGTATAATCTGTTATTTAGCCATATCTTGTTGTGATTCTGAGAAAATGTTTCTACAAAACTTGAAATCCACTTTAAATAGTAGTAATATTATTTACCAGGAGACCGATAAAGTATCTTAAAGGAGAATTATGAGGCGAGTGATTTTCACTCAGCCTCATAATCTGAGCCGACCTGTGACAATGAGACTGTCACAGGTCGGCTCAATAGATCGGGAAGTGATGGAACACATACCGTCGCTCGCTCACTTCTCGATCATCTCCCTGCAGAGAGCCGTGACTGTCACTCACGGCTCACTGCAGGGATTCCCCCCCTCCCCTGTCCGATCCTCCAGCGCTGACTGGGGGGAGGAGGCGGACACAGCTGGCTCTACCTCTAGATAGGATCCGTTCCGGCTGCGGCGTCTCAGTATACAGTGAGCTGTAGCTCGCGGTATACTGAGCTTAGGGTGATGGGAGGACACTAGTTTGTGTCTTTCCGTTACCCTTAGGAGAACTATGGGGAAAAGCCCTGACCCCATAGTTCTCCTTTAAATTAAAAGGTTCCTCAGGAAATGTGTCATGCAGTAAAAAATATGGGGGAGAAGAATCTATCCGTGGTCTCCTCAATCTTCAGGGCCTGAAGACATTTGCACCCTCCTTATCTGGGTACCGACACCCTAGGTAGGCATTAGGCAAGATGTTTCATGATGATTAGTGAATGGCTAGTGCTATCCAGAAAAAGCTGAATCTAGAGTTAGGTCATACAAGCCTACAGTCATGTGTACTGGTGCCAACGCTGCACATGGAATTGCGCCATACATTTGTTACTACATTTGCATATTGTTAAAAGTCACAGCAACATTGAAAGCATGCAGGTTGCAAGATAACCAAAGGTGGTCATCTTGGTCGAGAAAGTTGATAGGAAGCCCATCAGAGGCATAAGATCTCTTCTTGGTGGCCTAGTTGGATGGAATGGCCTGTGGGTGCCTAGAAAAAAACGGAGTTGTTTACTGCAGATGCTTGGGTTCAAAACGTGGTGCTTTAAATGACCTTTGACCCGGAGTTGTTTTTTCATTTGGTATTTTGTTTGGTCTAATAAAAGGTACATACATAGATATGGTTTGTTCAATTAACAATTTTTTGTATGGATGTTTCTTCTCCACTCCTTTCAGCGTCTGGAACCAATAGTCGTTGTGGTGCTCGCAGTGATAGACATGGATGGCGTCACTGTCACCCTGATAATGGTGTCGGGGGGGTTCCACCTTGACTTAACTGGTTTGCAGCATTGTAGCTTGGCTGCCATTTTACCCACCTGTGATTCCTCCTTTGCCTGAGCAGACTCTGGAACGTTGCTCAATACTCCCAGGTTCCCTCTTATGGCCAGACAGGAGAGCGTCATCTGAGCGAGTCAGATGGGAGTTTACTGTCTCTGAGTGATGATGTCATCCCACTCACTATATATAAACCACTCAGTCCAGTCTGACCTTGCCCTAGCGTGGTCTTATCTGCTAGTGCATTCCTGCTGCTCTGAGTATTCTGAGTCTGTGTATGGCCCGATCCTGGCTGACGTTCTCCTCTGGTTCCTGCTCCTGGCTTGTTCCTGACGACGCGGATTTCCTGGTTCCTGCTCCAGGCTTGTTCCTGACGACGCTGATCTCCGTGTTCCTGACCTGGCTTGTACGACTGCGCGATCCGGCTCCTGACCTTTTCTTGTTCCAGTTTATGATTTTTGCTTGCTCCTGTGGACACTGTTCTTAATAAATATTTTAACTAGCACCTTATGCTTATTTGGGTTTCAATTCGCTCTGACAGAAGGGACCCTGGTGGCCCCGAAACGTTGGCTTTTCTGATACATGTGACATCAATAAACTATCAGCAAGATCTAAAAGCTACATTTTCCGAGTGCTGGTTATTTTCCTCTTGTCTGAATTTGTCCAATTAACAAGACCGGGAAAGCAAAACGTTTCGGTGGAGTTTTTTGGTATAGCTTTCTGTGGCAAATTTTGACTTTATGACTTCTCCTGATTTACCTTAATCATGGTTGGCTTGTACTCCCGGCCATACTTCTGCCTGCTGATTTTGCACCTCACTGCTGACCCTGACCAGTCCGTGACAATAATGTCTCCTTTGATTCAGTACTGTGCTGCCTGTATGTTGTTGGTCCTGGCCTGTGACACAACCAAGTCTGCATCTGAGACCCGTACTTCCGTTATCTGTGTTCCTGCATCATAGACACTCTTGCAATGCCCTTGCATTATTATTTCACCATTTAGGGGAGCTTACACTGGTGCTGTACTGTTAGAGAGGCCACCATTGCCATCTTGGACTTCCAATATAGGTACATGATAGCAAAATTATCAAAAAGTTTACCTTCTAGCCAATCTGTTATCTTTTAGCCAATCAATTATACTATCTCATGCTCCCTTGGAAACAGAAGAGTTTTAACATGAGCTTCTGGTTGGTGTAAGGCTCCCATCACATGACTCTCTGCTGTGCATCCTCCCTCTCACACTGCAGTGTTTTTTGGTGAAGCTGTAGTGCTGTCGGAGAAAGGGTGATACCCGAACCAGTGGACATTCTCTCCGCATTGTTTCAGGCTCAGACACTGGGACCATTAGGCAACGCAACAACAATAATGGATTTAGCAAGCAGGGCAGATGAATGTCAGGAATAAAATTAGAACTGGGCTGCAACTCAAAACTGTATTTAGATAGGAAATTGCCACGGTCGCCTACAATGTGCCTTTAAACAGCTGTCCTACTTCTCCCAACCCTGCAGACGAGGCCCAAGAAACATATTAATGTACCTCAGCTTGCTGTAGATCTTACGGCCTTACATTAACGTTCACCGTCATGCTCGAGAAAAGATCTCTATGAGTCATGTTAACACTCTTAGAAATTAACCCATTTCTCAACTATTCCCCAGTGTCCACACGCCGGGGAGATATAAATAAGTGGGAAATCAATAAGGAAATGTATTCCTCCCCCCACCCCCCTCAGCTACATTGTTTTAGGCAGACAATTAAAGAAGGACTCGAGCTGTCACAAGTAGCTCTGGGAAGTGATAACCTTTTCTGGGGACTGCTAATGAGCAATGAAGCAAGAAATGTCAGAAAAGGCCATAGAGATGGTGCGCTAAACAGCCGCGCGTGATGCCCAAGGGTCTTGAGGACATCCAAGATGTATCAGAGACCCCCCTGTGTCACATAGACATCAACGCTCTCCTTGTCCCAGTTTAGATGTTGTTAACAGTGACTTTGATCTTGTACGTCATTTTGTTTTTTCATTCCTTGTATGTACAGCTGAGAACTCTATCGGGCTCCCGACTAACTGAAGAACTGCCTGTTACCCTCAAGCAACCGGCTGTTTTTCTCTTGCCAGGGGCAAATTAGAACGGGGTGGAGCAGGTTGGACAGAGATGTTGATGGTTAGTCAGGTAAACACTTTAGTCCTATTATGTCTTCAGAGAAAAGTAACTGCGCGTCTTATACATATTTATTGTGTGCCAACTATACACCATCTAAAAATAAATGGCTGAATGGGAGCGTAGAGTGCTTCTCATATATCTTTGTCACGGTACTAAGGATGTGAGCCCACAGGCGAGCAGGTGACACGAGATCCCCCAGGGCGTGGAATCTAAGGGCCAGCCGGTGTTCCGCCAGGGACCACCTCACGGAAGTTTAGACTTAGCTGCGTGCTGACCCCAGGTCACGAACCCCAGGTTTACCTGCTGGTGTGGAGAGTACCCGAAGACACATGCCAGGGTGCAGGCAGGGATGGATGGAGCAAAAGGAGATCCGAATAACAAACCAAGGTCAGGGCGGGTGCAGACAATCGTCATTAGGAGAACTAACCAAGTCGGTACACGAGAGATCAGTCCACAGGAAGTTGGGCCAGGAACAAACGCACAGAAGGAGCTCGGGAACAAGTGTTGCTCAAACAACCAGAAGCAAGGCTGCGCAGGACTTAAATAGGGAAAGGGCTAGGAGGCAGGACAGGAAGTAGCAGGGAAGAAAGGTATATTAACCCTCAGGTGAAGCAGGTGACAACCCTAGCTGCTAACACAGTGCAGCAAGAGAGCACATGCCTGTGGAACCACAGGTGCAGCTGATCTGTGACCAGGGCTCAACATTTCCACTCGCCCCCTCACAATTTGAGAGTGAAAATTGCGCGGGGGCGAGAGGAAATGAAACCATTGAGTCAAGCACTCAGTCATGGACCGAGTACCCAACTCCTGGAGGGATCCCAGATGGCTTATCCGTATGCTGCCGCCCACATCCGTGCACCTTCCTATGTTAAAGATGGCCGGATGATGGTCCGTTATTTGAATGATAGCACACCCGCACCCAGTGGCTCGCCATCCCGAATTCTCTGCAGTGGTTTCCACGGTAGCGTTCATAACCACTTCCGTATTTAGGTCACACGCCACGGACAGCAGAGCTACTCCCGTAGCCGATCATAGGACTCCTTTTCATTACAGTCACCAATCAGAAACCTCCTTTTTCCCGCGCCAATCACTCACGACGCTGACTGGACCATCTTACAAGAGAGGGGCAGCGATTGGCTGTTTGGTCCTGTGCTGTCCGTGATCGATGTAGTAGGTGAGTAGTGGAGGCAGGGGGAGCGTCGGGTGGCTGTGGTGGGACGTAGCAGGTGTGCGGGGCTGGTTCTGTCCGTGTCATTAAGCTGCTGTTAGAGCTAACCCTAAGTATGTCAGCCATTTCTGGAACTGCACCATACAGGGTGCCTTCCCGCTTATTAACCCCTTGGAGCCCGGAGTGTTACACCCCCATCCTGTCCCGGTGTTCTATCATTCCAGGGAGGGCAGGGCAAGGCAACTGGTGGCGAGTAACTTTGAAGGTCTGGCTAGTAGCTCAGGACCTGAAATTGTGAGCCCTGTGTGTGACAATCTTCTGTATTTATTACAGTTTATTACATTCGGTCCAAAAAATGTTCCTCTTTTAAATCGGGTAAATAGGAACTACTACTCATAGATACTGAATAACAGGCGAGGTCAGATTATATACATGTTGAATGAAAGTCTATGGGCAGCCAGGTCTAAATGGACAGGCTTCCTTTTACACTCGTTTACCCCTGACTCTGGCCAGGTCCGGAGGTCTGGTAGACTCGCTGACTACACTGACATCATTACGTTACGTATGTAAGTGTAAGTATTTTTAACTGTTTTAATAAAGTTGATCGAACGGTTTCACACTCTGGAGCTCTTCATTGCATTCCCTTTGAGCCACGCTGGGTGTGTATGAGGAGCGTGGGAGAGATTACCTGGGAGGAATATTAGGATCCTTACCTCTACTGTGAAAAGGGAAGCACAATAATTCATGGCCTTACTAGGAACGGGGGTATACAATTAAGGAGTGTGATTTGACCATATATAACCTGCAGCTCATCGAGTGGGGTGGCATTCTGTCCGATTGGATACGGAAGTCACTGGATGCACTTTAACACTTTGTGGACTGGAGCACTTTATTGATATCCTTCTTGTCACTTTTTTGGGATGCACGCAGGAAGAAATGGCTCCTGAGGGTTACAGCAGCTCCTTTCACCTATCCTGGGCCTATTCTCATGCAAACAATAGCCCCCATTAGCTTCATTTGGACAGTGAAACACAGTACCCAACAATTAAATAATTACATTTACATACAAAAAAGAGAAAAAAAGATCAGTCAATTAAATAAACTACTTGAAATATCCAACAAAAAGTAGATTTTATTTTTTAAATATAGTGTAAAAAGCTCATTGAGCAAACTTGATGGCTACTTCTTTGGCAAAACGCCACCACCAGTGAAATCGGCAAAATCAATTTCTGCTACTCTAGGGTTCACCTCCCCATACATCTTGCCTATCCTGTGCTGGGGTGCAGCCTCCCTATCCAGACTAGGGTTGCCACCTGTTCAGGATTCACCGGGACAGTCTGGGTTTTAAATGCTGTTTCATGGCAGCAGAAACCCAGACACAAGATGTCAGGCAGACAGGGGCAATCAAAATTAAGATAGGGGCTACTGGCCCCCCACTGAAAATAGCCTCAACTGTGATATTTACATATGAATGGGTGGCGCTATTTACATATAAATAAGCCGCCACTCATTCTCCCCAAAAAATGTTGGCGTGTCGCTAGAGTGTTAAGGTTTCGCTTGAAGAAAAGGTGGCAACCCTAATCCAGACCCGTTATTTCTCTAGTTAGTCCCTCGGGGCACACAGGTGGGACGGCTTGGGCACACAGGTGGAAGCCAGCATGGGACGGATTTCTTGTTAATCGGGAAGCCGGGTGGCTAGTCTTTACATGCTGCCTGGCTTCCCGGCTAATCAGGTAGCCAGGTGGCGAGTCATTACACGCCGCCTGACTTCCTGAATGGGACTTCCGGTACTCGGTATTTGGTATCGGCGAGTACCGGAAAAGAAATATCGGTACTCGTACTCGCTACCAAAATACCGGTATCGGTGCATCCCTAATAAATACCCCATCCCTTCAGAAGGTACGGGTTAATTACCCAGATCCCCTGTCCTCAAAGGGTCATTAGGCATATGAGAAAGGCATTCTATGTCATAATACACTATCGTGCACTACTCAAATACCGCCGCATAATCTCATTACGGAGACTATTTCGCAATACAGTAGCACAAGTACTGGACCATTCGTGGGTCGAACACACCCCTCTCACTGTGGACTCATCACCTATCCATTTTAACCTCAGGGATTACATCACACTTGAGAGAGTGGGTGGACTCCCACCAAATTGTGGTATCTCCCGGACTATAAAGGTACTAGAAGTCTTTAGAAGCAGGGGTAGAGAATAAGGGAGGAGAAAAGGTGAAAGGGAGAACAGGATCAGATCTTGGAAGTGCAAATCTCTGGGGGGGTCCTGTAGCTTTTAATTGTACCTGCAGTCCTTAGACAATTAATCTAATAGTTCAAAAAGAAGTTGCAGCAGGTTAGTCATGCAGAAATAATTTGTCAGTGAGCGCAGCTGAATTTTAATTTGGGTTTCCAGCCGGTGGAATTAAGCTCTTGCTGCAATCGACCTGAGTCTAAAGAGTTCAAGCAATAATGGAACAGCTTGCCTGTTACTAGGAAATGCTATGGAGGCTGTTTGTAAACCACACAGCACAACTTTCTCTCAGCGCTCAAGGCCAAGAACGTGCCTGATCCCTTTCTGCTTTAAAGAGACCCTGTCGCCAGACCTTTCATGTCAACAAAAATCTTCCCATGAGATTATATGAGCATTTTACCAATTTTAGGCTATTTACCTGCAAAAGCCTCCCTTTGTGTAGACATCCAAAAGCCCCGAGACTATTGTTGAGTGCCTCCATCTTGGATGTGATGTTTGCAGCACTGGCAGACTTAAAACTGTCACTCAAGGGATAGTATTCACATTTCCTCCTCCACTTGGCAACTATGTAAAAGTTTGGGAAGGGTGTAGAGGGCAGGGGTGGAATTGCTGGGCCAACACATAGTTACATAGTATTTGAGGTTGAATAAAGACATTAGTCCATCAAGTCCAACCTATTAGGATCTCATTCTTGGAGTACCTGTACCCCTGAATATTACGGTCCCTTAAGAAATCGTCCAAAAGTTTCTTGAACAATTCCACATTATTTGCTGAAATCACCGCCTGTGGCAGTGAGTTCCAGACCCTAACTGATCTTACTGTGAAGAACCCCCTTCGCCCCTTGTGCTGGAATTTTTTTTCCACCAATTTTAGGTGGTGGCCTCTAGTTTTTGTAATGGAGTTAATTTTAAACAGTTTATCGCTAATGTTGCTGTCACCATTGAACATCTTGTACATGGAAATCATATCCCCACTTAATCTCCTCACCTCCAATGTGAACATGTTTAAATTTAGTAGCCTTGTCTCGTAGCTCTGGTCCTCCATACCCCTAATTAGTTTGGTTGCCCTTCGCTGGACTTTTTCCAACTCAAGGACATCTTTTCTTAGTACTGGTGACCAGAACTGGACCGCGTACTCCAGATGAGGTCGAACCAATGATCTATAAAGTGGCAAAATTATAGACTTGTCCCTGCAATACATCCCCTTTTTAATACAGGACAAGACCCTGCTAGCTTTGTTTACAGCAGCCTGGCACTGCAAACTACCTTTCAATCTGTGGTCTACAATGACCCCCAAATCCTTCTCCATTTCTGACTTCCCCAGCGGCATACCCGTGATTGTATAACCCATTTGTTTCTGGGTAATTGAAGTCACCCATCACGACTACATTGCCCTCTCTCCCAGCTATTCCTATCTGTGAGTGAAGATTGACTTCTCCCTCTTCCCCTATATTTGGAGGTTTATAGCAAATACCCACGAGAAGTATACGGCTAGCGTCCGTCATATCTAGCTCCAGCCATAGAGTTTCCACTTCTTCCCCATTATTTGACGTGATATCGTCCCTTATATGCACATTTAGGTTATTAAATTTATATGCACATTTAGGCACAGACAGTAAATTGACACTCATACAAGAGGAGAGGGCTATAACATGCAAAGGGGAGGGGAGTGGTGGATTAGCTGGGTCAGCACAGACAGTAATTAGACACTCATAGAAGAGAAGAGGGCTGTGATGTGCAAAGAGGTCAGGGGCTGTGCTAGGAAATTGACTCTTCCGAGAGTAGTCAATTTTTCTAGCAAGATCAGAAGTACATTACAAGTCAATAAAAATGTATATTCCAGCAGGGCATGCAGGAAACTCCCATGACTGACAGAAGTATAGTACCTTCTAGGCATGCACTGATACCGATACTAGTATATACCGGTATCGGTGCCGATCCTGAGTATTTTGTGAGTACTCGTACTCGCCCAAATGCTCTGATACCTAGCCCGATACTTGCGCTTCCGGTATCAGGAAGCCGGGCAGCGAGTCATTACACGCTGCCCAGCTTCCTGATTGGCCAGGAAGCCGGCTCCATGCTCCCTCGTCATGGGGTGGCGAGGGGGCATGAAGCCTGCTTCCTGGCGAATCAGGAAGCCAGGCGCTGCGTCATTACAAGGTGCCCAGCTTCCTGATTGGCCAGCTTCCTGACCAATCAGGAAGCCAGGCAGTGAGTCATTAGACGCTGCCCAGCTTTCTGATTGGCTGGGAAGCCGGCTCCATGCTCTCTCTTCACTAGTGACGAGGGAGCATG
>NW_017308194.1:109275-125886 GCF_000935625.1 Nanorana parkeri | reverse complement strand
TGGAGGAAGCCGAGTGGCGAGTCTTTACGTGCCGCCCGGCTTCCCAGCTAATCAGGAAGCCATGTGGTGAGTCTTTACATGCCGCCCGCCTTCCCAGCTAATCAGGAAGCCAGGTGGTGAGTCATTACATGCCGCCTGGCTTCCTTAATGACACTTCGGGTATTGGTATTCGGTATCGGCGAGTACCAAAAAAAAAAAACTGTGCTCGATAACGTAAGACCGGTATCGGTGCATCCCTAGTACCTCCATATTAGGGCCCCCAGTCTGGATTCCTACCTCAATGCTAGTGAGCACCTTTGGTATAAGTTGGAACGCTGATTGCAAGCTAGGTCTTTTCATCCAACATGAATACTTATCTCAGTACACTCCAAAATCTTGTGTAAAAGACCTACCGGAAGGATGTTACAGCTGTGAAGCTCCTTGTTAATGGCCATGGTTTTGGAATGGGATGCCCAACAAGCATATATGGATCTGATAGTCACTTGACACACTCAACTTCCAGGTGGTCATGTCCAGGCCACACCAACATGAATTCTTGGAGTCAGAACACTCCAAAATCTTGTAGGAAAACCTTACCAGAAAAGTAGAGGATGTTATAGGTGCAAAGGGAGTGGAACTCCATATTGATGGCCATGGTATTTGGAATGAGATTTCCAACAAGCATATATGGGTTTGATGGCCACTTGATACACTGAACTTCGGATGGTCCTGTCCAGGCCACGCCAACATGAATTCCTGATGTCAGAACACTCCAAAATCTTGTGGAAAAACCTTACCAGAAAAGTAGAGGATGTTATAGATGCAAAGGGAGAGCAACTCCATATTGATGGCCATGGTTTTGGAATGGGATGCCCAACAAGCATATATGGGTTTGATGGCCACTTGACACACCCACCTAGTGGGTGGGCCTGCCCAGGTCATGCCAACTTTCCGGTTGGTCCCGCCTCTAAGTATATGGGAATCACCCACTTGTGTCTGTAATTGTTCAGGTAATATGCTTTTTTTAGTTACTGCACATGCTCACTAACTTAAAGCAGAACTCTGGGCAGAAAACGAGCACTGCGAGGGTTAAGTGCTCGTTTTTGTCAAGGTGCTAAAAAAAGTTATACTCGCTTGATACTCAGAGCCGGCTTGCTAATAGACCGGTCTTTGGCACTTCTCTCCCCCTCCTCTACAGCGGTCTAAGGATCCTTGAGTCAACACGTTCTATACAAAGTGTATAGGAAGTGAGGAGAGGTGGGACATACTATCGTTGGAGGAGACAGGCTTCAGGGACCGGGAGTAGCAGCCTGCCGGCTCCGCTGTTTAGGTGAGTATAACTTTTTTTTTCTTAGCACTTAGACAAAAATGAGCACTTAACCCTTAAAATGCAGGAATAGCCCCCATGCAAGGGTGAAGAACATTTTTGCCCTGACTTCTGCTTTAAATAAGGATGATGTTGTGATCCTGGGACACAGCCCGGAACACAGCATTACCGGGACATAGGAATGAGATGTGGGATTTTCCTTACCTGCAACCATTTTTGCACTAAATCTGTTACCAGTATAAAGGTGCTCATACACTGTACGCTTATCGTACAATAACCGCGGGAAATCCCGCAATCGTATGATAATCGCAAAGTGTATGGAAGACGTGCAATTGTTTCTTCTGTACGGTCGCACGTCTTCCATCGAACAAGCAGGCTGGAAAACCGCCCGTTCAGCATTGCAGTCATCGGAAGCCCGCCCCTCAGGGGGGCGGGCTTGCAATGATCGCAAGTACGATCTGCCTGTCCAAGATGGGCAGATCGTACGTTTTTTAAATTACTTTACAACCCTCGCAAAACAAAAGTCTTGCGAGGGTTGTAAAGTGTATGGCCACCTGTAGACTTCATTCGCCTCCTCCCAGTGGTGTAACAATCGCCATAGCGACCCAGGCGGCTGCTATGGGGCCCAGGACACAGGGGGGCCCGGCCCGGACATCCCCCTGATGCTGTGCAGGCCGCTATGGCATCTCAGGCTGCTGGCTGTCACTGGTGGATGTGAGGAGGCACGTGTCGCTGTCAGATCACTGACAGCGTGTCGGTAATCTGTGCAGCGGCGCGTTCCTCCTCACAGCCGCTGCTGAGTCAGCCGCTGCCGACGGTAGGAAGATGCTGGGCCTGACATCGGCAGCGGAGGAGGCGGGGCCCAGCGACGGAAGAGGAGGTGGGTGGGGGATGGAAGAGGAGGCGGGGCCCGGCGATGGAGGTGGCGGAGCCCACCAGCGACCGTGGAGAAGGAGGAGGCGGACAGCGGATCGGGGCTAACAGGTGTGTGACCAGCCCACCTGAGCCCCTGCAGAGCCCACCATAGAGAGTCTACGGTGGGCTCTGCAGGGTCACTCTCAGGTGGGCTGTTTGGGATCTCAGGTGGGCTCTGCAAGGGGCGTAACTAGAAATCACAGGGCCCCATACAAAATGTCGGGGCCCTGTGATTTCTAGTTACTCCCCTGCCTCCTCCTTTTATTTCTAATCAGCAATATATCACTTTTATATGTAACTTTTTTATATTAGGATTTTTAGTGTATTTGATTGGAGCAGACTGTACTTCCTCCAGATCAGACAGGGTTAAGAGCGCTGTGGCGGCGGAGAAGCGAGCTCTTAGCTGTGCCCAGTGCCAGGCACTTTACATACTAGAACAAGAGGTTAGCCTCCTGAAGAGAGGTAATTGCAGCCAATACTGGAGGCCTGTGGAGTGGTCACTGAAGTGCACATTAGCCGCTCTCTGATTAGCATACGCCGGCTGATTTCATCCTGTGGCTGAGACAATAGACGCTGCCAGGCAGCATTTAACTCTTCACCATCACCGTATGCTGAGAGAACTTCCAGCAGAGAACGTTCAAAAATTAATCAGAAAATCAGATTTTTTTTGCCTTGTTTACAAAGGTGCTTATTGCTATTCTACCGCCATCGTCATTCAATTCCCCAACAGCTGCACCGCCATAGAAGGCTAATCTAGGATAATAACGCAGCACAATGTAGTCTGTACATTGGGGACCATTAAGCCATTTGCTGCATCATTACCTCTCTTACACTGTACATCGGCTGTCGGTGCTGGAAGACCGGCATAGGTAGTTTTACATGTGGAGGGGTGTTGTGCCCTAAGATCCCCTCTCACTAACCTTCCCTGTAACCCCAACACTAACCCTCCCTGTAAGCCCAACACTAACCCTCCCTGTAACCCTAATCCTCCCTGTAACCCCAACATTAACCCTCCCGGTAACCCTAACCCTCCCTGTAACCCCAACACTAACCCTCCCTGTAACCCCAACACTAACCCTCCCTGTAACCCCAACACTAACCCTCCATGTAACCCCAAACTAACCCTTCCTGTAACCCTAACACTAACCCTCCCTGTCACAAGAACACTAACCCTTCCTTGTAACCCCAACACTAACCCTCCCTGTAACCCCAACACTAACCCTCCCTGTAACACTAACCCTCCCTGTAACCCCAAAACTAACCCTTCCTGTAACACTAACCCTCCCTGTAACCCCAACACTAACCCTCCCTCACTAACCTTCCCTGTAACCCCAACACTAACCCTCCCTGTAAGCCCAACACTAACCCTCCCTGTAACCCTAATCCTCCCTGTAACCCCAACATTAACCCTCCCGGTAACCCTAACCCTCCCTGTAACCCCAACACTAACCCTCCCTGTAACCCCAACACTAACCCTCCCTGTAACCCCAACACTAACCCTCCATGTAACCCCAAACTAACCCTTCCTGTAACCCTAACACTAACCCTCCCTGTCACAAGAACACTAACCCTTCCTTGTAACCCCAACACTAACCCTCCCTGTAACCCCAACACTAACCCTCCCTGTAACACTAACCCTCCCTGTAACCCCAAAACTAACCCTTCCTGTAACACTAACCCTCCCTGTAACCCCAACACTAACCCTCCCTGTAACCCCAACACTAACCCTCCCTGTAGCACTATCCCTTCCTGTTACCCCAACACCAACCCTCCCTGTAACCCCAACACTGACCCTCTTTGTAACCCCAACACTAACCCTCCCTGTAGCACTATCCCTTCCTGTTACCCCAACACTAACCCTCCCTGTAACCCCAACACTGACCCTCTTTGTAACCCCAACAGTAACCCTCCCTGTAACTCCAACACTAACCCTCCCTGTAACCCCAACACTAACCCTTCCTGTAACACTAACACTCCCTGTAACCCTTAACACTTATCTTGTCTATAGCCCTAAAAGTAACCTCAGTGCTGTTCTTCACCTGTGCAGATGATTTGCTGACATTGAGCAGCAAGGCAGTAAGTTTCCTGTGTGATGAAAAGTAGGTTGTAAGGACAGAAGGGTGTCTGAAGGGCGACTCTTCTGCCTTCTCCTCCTCCTCTTCTCTCACTCGTCCTCTGATGCAGAAGGCGACATCCGTGGGGAGTCGGTCTGTGAAGCTCTCGCAGCAGACAGAAAAACTCACCTACATTATTTATTGTTTGCTTCTCTCCATGTGACAATGACGCGCGCTTCGCCGTGGAGGGCAAAGCAGCGACGAACTGCCATGCACGCCAACAGCTTCAAGAGGACCTGTCTACATGTGGTGGTGGCAGACATTTCTTAAGCTGAACCAGCAGTCAGCCAATCACATCTCTTGGAATTCATAAACAGAAAAGAAAGCCCATCAGAGAGGAATATGCTTCATTTGCCGCCCATGTTCTGATAATGCTATTTGCCTGGCAGTCCTTTCTGAGTCACTGACCCTGAATAAAGACAGCCATCTGCTTGTACACCATGGGCTAGTGACCCATAAAGCATTGATGGCATTACGTCAATAGGATGTCCAAGCAAATTAGCACTTTTGAATCCCATCTTTTTTGGAAGTTCAGTTATTTAGAGTCCAACTTCAGGTTAATTTTGTAAAGGTCCCCGAGCAGTTTAAAAAAAAAATGTAGCTCCAGCTTCAATACTCACCTTCTCTCTGCAGCTTTGTTTTCACCTCATAATGTCCTCAGTTTTTTGTTTGTTTTGAATGACGCTCACCATCGTTCAGCCTTGAAGACTGAGGACATACTGTGAGCGTCGGGTGTGCCGCCCCTCTGCACAGTGCCGCCCCGAGGCCGGGCCTCGGTGGCCTTGCCGGGAATCCGGCCCTGACCAGGATGGTGGGAGCCCCTCATAATGAGCACAGCAGGTGTACAGACTTGGGAACACAGCACATAAATCTCACTAACAGAGTCTCCAAGGGATAAAAATGCCTGTCAGGGGATTCAACTTCCCAGCATCTACCACACAAGGAATTATCAGTTTTGGGTGGACTGGCCCTTTAAATAGCATCTTTATAAACAGAACATTATGTGTTTGGCTTGAGTGTCACTTTAAACACTCAGATAAGCTCATATAGAAAATGTATGCTATAGACAGGTGTCGCACGCTGTCTTGTGTGGGCTGTTCCGCCCCCTTATCAATTTTCTGAGAACATCTCCTGAGAACAGGTGCCAATTCCTCTCCCACCAGCTGATTGATTGTCCTGAACAGATTTCACGTACTCCATTTATAAATAATCACACTCCATGCGCACTAGATTAGGTACACCTTACTGGCAAGGACGCCTCTTTGCTTTCAGAACAGACTAAATGTTTCATGAAATGGATTCAGCAAGGTGCTGGAAATGTCCCTCAGGGATTTCTGTCCATGCTGACTACGTAGCATGGCACATTTCCTGCACATTAAAAGCGTGACCCTCCCGTCCCACCTCATCTAAAAAGGAGCCGTGCTTTTCAGATTTTGGCACTTCAACTGCATGTCGCAGCACAAATTGAGAAACAAATGGCTTTGCTGGTCCGGAGCCCCCTGCAGCCTAATCTTCCTGCTCTTAGATGATTAGAGAACCCAACTGGTCTTCTGTTGTTGCAGTCTGTCCTATTCCATGTTACCTGTGTTGGGTGTTCAGAGACAGCCTTTTGCACAGGACTGATGTAAACAGTGGTAATGAAAGCAGTTGTGGACTTCTGGTCATAACTCTGCTCCATGTCGATTGTCTCTGGCTGTGGTTTTTACATTTGGCCATGATCAACTCCATTGATGACGTGTGGTTTGGACATGGTCAACTCCATTGATGACGTGTGGTTTGGACATGGTCAACTCCATTGATGACATGTGGTTTGGACATGGTCAAATCCATTGATGACCTGTGGTTTGGCCATGGTCAACTCCATTAATGACTTGTGGCTACACTCCTTGACTATGCTACTATTTCACCCTCTGGCACCACCCAGCTGGATATAACCCTTGTAGCCTGTCAATCTATTGGGTGCCACCAGTGACCATACTCTAGGAGTGCCCACTGCAAAACTGTGCTTCTCAAATCCCACCACTCGGGGCTCTGGTGAAGTCCAGGTATTCCCAGAGTCTGCATCATAGCCATAACCTATCTCCATCAGCATATTTAGCTTTCGTCTTCAGTTCCTCTTGTGAAATAGCAGTGCAGTTCCTTCCTTGCACTCTTGTTCTGTGGTCCCGTAGCTGTATATCCGCAGTGTAGGATTATCTAAGGGACCGCTGCCTCTGATTGATAAACTCACCAGATTTTGAGTAAGAGTTGGTGATGCTCATTGTTCTCCATTGTGAAGAGGAAGCTTTACCTGAGGACCAGCAGTTGAAGGATCTCCCTGTTCTGGGTCAGCCATTCTGTAGGTACTTATGAATTAACTTTTTGGTGGAGGTTAGCTGAACTCAAGATGGTACACCCCTTCTCATCATTTGTCCTTTATATTCTTCAAACAAGCCAAGGCCACAAGAGAGATCAGGGTGGGCAAACCTTCACAAGGACCTCTCAGCTGCCTTTGTGGCCTGTGATGATTAGTCTTTCCTCCTCTGAGGAATGGCTCTTGTGTACTCCTCCAGGAAGATGAAACATACTCCTGGCCTGATCTATAGGAAAGTATGTCCCAAAACTGGTCTTTCGATCATCTAACTGGCTGAAAGGGCTTCCTTCTTTTCTTATGTTGGGTCTGTGACCATTTGAATTGCCTCATCAAACATTTTACCGAAGAGAAACAGGAATAGCCCTCAGGCCCCCCTTAGAGGCTGCATCTGCCAACCAGTGCGTAAGCCACAGGGCACACCTTGTCCCCACTGTGCTGAAAACCTCACCAAGTCTACCGCTGCTTCTGCCCTGAAGTTCAAGGTCAGCTTTAACTCCTCTGTGATGATAGCCTCTCTCCTGTCCATGCCAGATCTAAGAGCAGCCTCCATATTCCCAGTCCAAGTCTTCAGAACTCTAGCTTAAAGCTCCTGAAGGCTTGCATGTTGCAAGGACAGTGTCCACTCTGTGATCCAACAAATCCTCAAACGCAACTGAATCATCCGATGGGGGAGAGCCACACGCCTAACCAACTGCTGTAATGCCGTATTCACCTTGGTGGTGAATCCCATGCCTTAGAGTCTGATGATTTATTTGGATATGTCTTCGATTCTTGATTCAGGATGCTAAGTCATTTGTCTGGTGGAATAATTCATCGCCAACCATATCCTTTATCTTAAACATCAGCAGGAACAAAGGCAATTCCTTGTTTGGGCAGGATGACACTTTCGGAGATTTTGAATGGGAGCCGAATCTTCTTGCCAGTCAATCGTGGCCTTCACCGTTGTCAAGAATGGAAAAGCGAATGGAAAACCAAAGGCATAAGCTCCCAGCGCCCCTTCCTCTGAATTCAACCCTCGTTCCTCCCGTGAGGGAAGAGAAGAAGAAACTGGCTGTAGAGAAAGGTCTGCATTTGAAGTTGATTCTGAAGCTGCACAACCCGAATCAAGCCATGGAGCAATTCAGTTGGTCACAGTCATGGCAACTGCCAGGTGGGCCTGGGTGGAATAGACGCCAGACGACGCATCTTAACAATCGGAAGCTCCTTGCCAAAAAATAAGTCAGGGAGAGGAAAGAGAGAGAGGAAAAGCCCACAGACTACCAGGATACTCCAATAATGCCCCAGCAAGTAGAGGGCCCTCTAAATTAAGGAGACTTACTCCTTACAGTCAGGTCTTCAACTCAGAGAAACTGGTCTTCGTGGGAAACAGACTGTGGGAGTCTCCATTAAGGAACACAAAGAGAGGAAGTCTTCTACTCAGGGGTGCCAGTCCTGGTGGGAAACAATAACAATGGGGGAGTCTCTATTAAGGGGCATAAGGGAGGAAGTCTTCTACTCAGGGGTGCCAGTGATTGGTGGAAAACAATAAGACTGGTGTAGTCTCCATTAAGGGGCACAAAGAGAGGAAGTCTTTCACTCAGGGGAGCCGAAACAGGTGGGAAACAATAAGAATGGGGTAGTCTCCATTAAGGAACATCACACTTTTTGTCCTCCTGGTTCCAAACCGTCACTTTATTCATGTGACATCATGATGGTCAATAAAGGAGATTGACTGTTATTTGCAACGCAGTGCGAGTGATTTTCTGGTTTGATGTGCTGAGGCATCCGCAGTCACCTCCAGCATCCCCCAACTTTCTACGTGGGCTTGATCCGGTCAGGGGTGTGATGGGATCTACTACGTTCTCCATTAAGGAACACAAAGGGAGGGAGTCTTATACCCAGGGGTGCCAGTCCTGGTGGGAAACAATAAGACTGGGAGAGTCTCTATTAATGGACATAAGGGAGGAAGTCTTCCACTCAGGGGAGTCGGTGACGGGTGGGAAACAATAAGAATGGGGCAGTCGGTATTGAGGAACACAAAATGAGGAAGTCTTCTGCTCAGGGTAACTAGCCCGGCAGGAAACTATAAGACTGGGGGAGTCTTTGTTTTGGGGTGCAAGTGGAGGAAGGGTGATTTTACCTTTGTAAGGACTAGGACGGGGTTATCCTGAGGGGTCAGGAGGTGGACCCGACCAATTGGTAAGCAGACCTCAGGAGTCCAGGAACAGGATCATGGTTCAGGAAGTCTTCTGCTCAGGGTAACGAGCCCCTGCAGGAAACTATAAGACTGGGGGAGTCTCTATTGAGAAACATAAAGGGAGGAAGTCTTCTACACAGGGAAGCCAGTCCTGGTGGGAAACAATACAAGACCGGGGGAGTCTCTGTTAAGGAACACAAGGGAGGAAGTCTTCTACTCAGGGGTGCCAGTCCCGGTGGGAAACAATTAGATTGGAGGAGTCTCTATTGAGGAACACAAAGGAAGGAAGTCTTCTACTCAGGGTTGCCAGTCCCGGTGTGAAACAATACAAGACTGGTGGAGTCTCTATTGAGGAACACAAAAGGAGGAAGTCTACTACTCAGGGGTGCCAATCCCGGTGGGAAACAATAAGATTGGAGGAGTCTCTATTGAGGAACACAAAGGGAGGAAGTCTTCTAGTCAGGGTTGCCAGTCCCGGTGTGAAAGAAAAAGTCTTGGGGAGCCTTTGTTTTGGGGTGCAAGTGGAGGAAGGCTGATCTCACCTTTGTATGGGCTAGGACGGGGTTATCCTGAGGGGTCAGGAGGTGGACCCGACCGATTGGTAAGCAGACCTCAGGTGTCCAGGAACAGGATCATGGTTCAGGAATACGTCTGCGGAGTGACACGTGTGACAGGAGAGGCCAGTGGCGTATTTAGAGGCCCAAATTCCCGTTCCGTACCTTTGATAGATGAAGCGGCGGAATCCATCATGTTTGCCTCGTCGCCTCCTTGAGATGCTCACCGCGCCGTCAGACGGATTCCTTCCCATCAGCAGGATTAGCAAATGCCAAGAGGCACTTCACATCCACCTCGCCGTGACAAATCCTCCGGCACGCGGCAGGCAAGGGGTGTCAGATCTCCATGGTAATGCAGCCATGCACCCCGCTGGTTTTCCCACCCTTAAAGGAATCCCGTCATACAATTCAATCTGAACCCCGGGCAGCAATTAAAGACAAATAACACAGCGCTGTCTTTAATAACACAGCATTCAATGTAATTTAACACTCTCAGAGTTCCTCTCTAAGAGGAACAATCTATGATGTAAAAGGGGGAGGGGACGAGTGGAGGGGCTGAGCCAGTACAGACAGAAATGAGTCACTCGCAGAGGAGGAGGGGGCTTTGATTTACAAGGAGGGAGAGGAGGAGTTGAGGAGCTGGGCCAGCACAGAAAGTAGACACTCCCAGAAGAGGAACAATCTATGATGTTTGGACGGCCCGAGGAGCTGGGTCAGTACATACAGTAATAAGACACTCCCAGAGGAGGGGAGGGCTATGATTTACAAGGAGGAAGGGTGGAGGAGCTGGGGCAGCACAGATAATAATTAGACACTCCCAAAAGAGGAGAGGGCTATGATTTACAAGGAGGGAGGGGAGGGGTGGAGGAGCTGGGCCAGTACAGGCAGTAATTAGACACTCCCAGAAGAACTGTCATTTTTCCAGCAAATTCAGAAGCGCAATGCAAGTGAATTCAAAACAATTTATGTAAAGTGGGACCAGTCTTGTCCCCGCCCCCTCCTGTAGTTTCCTGTAGTGGGTGGAGCCTGATGGGTCCCTCTGCTGTCTGCACAGGTTATGTACAGCACAGTGATGATGTCACTGCTACGTTTACAAGGTAATATCTGGGTCTGCAGTGGCAGAGTGGATTCATATCCTTTGTGGCTGTTGAGGAATAGATTTGGATGGGTTGTTGGGGTCGCTGTGTTTGGGGTTAGAGGGAAAGCAGGAGTGAAGATCGGTGGCTGTGTTCTACAGGGGTGTGAGCTCTAATCTTCCATGAACGAATCGTCCTGTAAATGTATCACGAATGTCTCCGCTGTCCCCCCTCCGTCTCATCGTTCTATATCCTGCCGGGATCCGGTGTACAAATCTTCCCCTCCCCCGAGGGAGCGCCGGGCAATTTTAATAACCTTCATCTCTTATCACACGTCCCGGAGGAGGAGACACAACGGCGTCTAGTCTGATGCCAGAGAGCGAGTCTGGTAATCTCCGGCATCGCCGCGTATTCCCGGGTGAGAGGGACTCAGAGAATATGAAACACCCGGCCGTGTCACAGCTTCATAATGAGGGTGGGAGTGCTGATGGCCCCACGTGGGAGCACTTTGTGTCAGGTGTCACATCAACAACCAACAGACGTGTCATGTGGGGACATACATTATATTGCCAAAAGTATTGGGACGCCTTTACACGCACATGAACTTTAATGACATCCCAGTCTTAGTCCGTAGGGTTCAGTATAGGGTTGGCTCCGCCCTCTAATGACATCCCAGTCTTAGTCCGTAGGGTTCAGTATAGGGTTGGCTCCGCCCTCTAATGACATCCCAGTCTTAGTCCGTAGGGTTCAGTATAGGGTTGGCTCCGCCCTCTAATGACATCCCAGTCTTAGTCCGTAGGGTTCAGTATAGGGTTGGCTCCGCCCTCTAATGACATCCCAGTCTTAGTCCGTAGGGTTCAGTATAGGGTTGGCTCCGCCCTCTAATGACATCCCAGTCTTAGTCCGTAGGGTTCAGTATAGGGTTGGCTCCGCCCTCTAATGACATCCCAGTCTTAGTCCGTAGGGTTCAGTATAGGGTTGGCTCCGCCCTCTAATGACATCCCAGTCTTAGTCCGTAGGGTTCAGTATAGGGTTGGCTCCGCCCTCTAATGACATCCCAGTCTTAGTCCGTAGGGTTCAGTATAGGGTTGGCTCCGCCCTCTAATGACATCCCAGTCTTAGTCCGTAGGGTTCAGTATAGGGTTGGCTCCGCCCTCTAATGACATCCCAGTCTTAGTCCGTAGGGTTCAGTATAGGGTTGGCTCCGCCCTCTAATGACATCCCAGTCTTAGTCCGTAGGGTTCAGTATAGGGTTGGCTCCGCCCTCTAATGACATCCCAGTCTTAGTCCGTAGGGTTCAGTATAGGGTTGGCTCCGCCCTCTAATGACATCCCAGTCTTAGTCCGTAGGGTTCAGTATAGGGTTGGCTCCGCCCTCTAATGACATCCCAGTCTTAGTCCGTAGGGTTCAGTATAGGGTTGGCTCCGCCCTCTAATGACATCCCAGTCTTAGTCCGTAGGGTTCAGTATAGGGTTGGCTCCGCCCTCTAATGACATCCCAGTCTTAGTCCGTAGGGTTCAGTATTGGGTTGGCTCCGCCCTCTAATGACATCACGGCCTTAGTCCGTAGGGTTCTGTATTGGGTAGAGCTGCAACAGTTAATCGATTTTGTCGATTAAAACTGACAATTGAAAACGTTGGCAACGGGCTATCGATTGATTAGCCCGTTCGGGGCTCCACACGTGGCCTGAGTCACACGTCACGCGCTGCTCCCGACGCGCCCACCGCACAGGCCTCATAAGCCACGCCCACCGCACAGGCCGCCGCCGCCGCATAAGCCACGCCCACCACACAGGCTGAAGCCGCGCACGCCGCTGCTCGCCGTGAGCTCCCTCACTCGCCGCTGGCCCACCGACAATCGAGGGCCCACCTTCAGAAAGTAAGTCAGGAGTGGACTAGACTAGAAATTAGACATGCGCACTGGCAAAAAATTTGTTTAGTTTCGTTTAGTTTTAAATTCGGATTCGTGTTTGGGGGAGATGTTTTTCTCCTTCTCTAATGTCACTTTGCTGCAACGAACGAACGAAACGAATAACAAACTAACTACCGCTAACGAATTTCGGAAACGGAAATTCATGTTCGTTCGCATTCGTTATATCTGTAATTTCGGAATTCGGATACATCCGAATGTCCGAATTTCGTTTCGTAACTAAACGCATGGCACATGTCTACTAGAAATGTAACTGTAGCGATCTGAATATGATGACACTTCCCTTCCTTTTCAGCAGTAAGAGGTTTCCTTGAGAGATTCTGACAATATGGAAACGTGCTCACTATTAAAATAAGCTGATCCTTGCCTGCCCTCAATACAAACTGGTGCAACTTGAATGATGTTCCATTATGCTCACGTGGTTAGCACGTTCCTCCCTGTTCACACAATTTGCCTCATTGTCCCTTGTTTTTCCTACTACAAAACAAATAAAATGGGCAGCAAACTATTTTTAGAATCAGACACGGGGGGATTTATCAAAACTGTAGCAGACAAAATCTGGAGCAGTTGCCCATGGCAACCAATCAGCTTCTCTGTCTTGTTTTCAAATCTGACCTGATCAAACCGAAGAGAGAAGCTGAATGGTTGCCATGGGCAACTGCTCCAGATTTTGTCTACTCTAGAGCTGCAACAGGTCAGCTACAGAGGACTACAAATCCCAGCAATAGAACATTATAATATAATTTACTATTGCTGCGATTTGACAATCGAGGGATTAAAGATTTATTTTAAATACATGACATGGCTTAGTACACGCAGTTTAGATTGTTCGGGATCTTCTTCCTCTTCCTGGCGAACGTGCAAAGTGTTTCTGCATCTCGGCACTAGAACACGTGAGGTGTGAACCGCAGAGCAGGCGAGAGGAGGAGGTCATGATGAAGGTCACGCAAGGCTTGGGTCACGTCAGCTCGAGTTAAAGAGAACTACAAATGTTTTAAGTCAATTTTATTTCATTTTCTTATTCGGCTTTGTAACTATGTGAATGCAATTTGTGTTTTACGAATAAACATTCTATAAATGAGAAAGGATTCCCTGTGGTCTGTGGGTTATCTAAGGAGAGCACAGCAGTAGTGGTCTCCTTTCAGACACTCTGTCTCTGAGTGAAACCTCGGCTGGGGCTGTACAGAGGGAGGGAATGGAGGAGGAGTTACTGCATGTCAATTTCAGCTTGAGTTATTGAGCTTTGTAATCAACACGAGTTAAAGTGGAACCTAAGCCTCTTCTGTGTCTCCGAGTGCACCCTTGTGTACTCTGTGTCTGCAAATGCACCCTTGTGCAATCCATGTCTCCAAGTGCTTCCTTGCGTGCCCCATGTCTCCACATGCACCCTTCATGTTTCCAAATGCGACCCTGTGTGTTATGTGTCTCCAAGTGCTCCCCTGTATGCCCCATGTCTCCAAGATCCCCCCCCCCCCCCCCCATGCTGCCTGTACACCCCCTGTGCCATTCATGTCTCCAAATGCTCCCCTATATGCCCTATGTCTCCAAAAGCCCCCCTGTGCCCCCATATGCATCCTCTGTGCCCTTCATGCTTTCAAATGTGACCCTGTGTGCTCTGTGTCTCCAAGAGCACCCCCCTCTTCACCACATGTCTCCAATAGCCTCCCCTTGCCTTCGTGCCCCCATGTGCATCATATGTCTCCACATGCTCTCCCATACGCCTCAAAAGAGTTCCCTTCGTGTCCCCAAGTGGACACACTGTGCTCCGTTTCTTCAAATGCATCTATGAGCCCTCAACATCCCCAAGTTCTCCCTTGTGTGATTGTGTCCCCAGATACCCACCGGTGTGCCTCCATGACTCCTGGATCTCCATTCAGCCTCTATATATCCCGAAGTTGTCTGGCCTGCTACCCTCCACCTTCAGTTCCCTCTGCTGCCTCTCCACCTTCAGCTATGCTCCACCAATCACCAGGACTTTTCTCCATGACTCAGGACCCCGGTCCATGACAGTATATTTGTATACTGAGGGCCCTGAGTCTGGGGTTTCCCAGAACATTCCAAAGCATGGGAAGGATACCAGCATCTTTTTTTTTTTTGGATCTATACTTAATGCTTCCTGAAATCGGCATTCCATGGATACGAGGAATTCAATTGGGGATCAATATGCTGAGCGGCGCTGATCTAAAGTCGCTTTGTAACGATGAAATCATTGTTTGCACATTGTTATTAGGAATTCTATTCAGTTCTCTCCAGCACCACCCACCATGCCTGGGAAACAGGCTGCTACGAGGACGGAACGTCAATGAGAGAGCGATGGAGGAATCTGCTGGGAACGCCGGAGCAGCCGTGTATATAGAGAGGGAACCGGCAATGTCCTGACGAAGGGCCCCAGAGCACGTTATACACTGTCATTCATATCACTGCAGCCATTTGTATGAACATAGTCGGCCTATAAAACCTGGAATTTGTGAGATTTCAACCAACATTTCTCAGGGACGTACAAGCTGCAGCTCTGACCATCATTGTCCTGCAAGGCGGGTCAGGTGACTCCCATTGACCTCTATGGCGCAGTGTGGATGACGGTTCTGAAGCTGCTGTTGACTTGCTTTGCGTTGCTTTTCTTTGGATGCAGAGGGTCCTGTTCAAGTGTTCAGATGCGTTTGCATGGCAGGTCAGTCATAGGCTTTTCTATTCAAGCACATACGCTTGACAGCAACACCCCTTAAAGGAGAACTATGGGGTTAAGGCTTTACCCCATAGTTCTCATTAGGGTAACGGGAGGACACAAATTAGAGTCCTCCCATCAGGGGCGTCCTGAGGCTGGGTGACACCCGTAGCGGTAACCGAGTGTCACCCCGTCTCTCCTGATACTGTCGGGCGTTCGGTCCATGACCGAGCGCCCGACTTTTCAGAGGGGGGTGACACCAAAATGACCATGAGTCATTTTGGTGTCACCCCTCCAATGGTGTCACCCGGGTGAGGGGCGGACCCCCCTTGTGACGGCACTGCCTCCCGTCACCCTAGGCTCAGTATACTGAGACGCCGCAGTAAACCGCAAGCTGCTGCACGCGGTATACTGATACGCAGCAGCTGAAGCGGATCCCGACAATTGTGCCGGGATCCGCCCAGCTGCGTGACTGACAGCTGGCTCTGCCTATCTAGAGGCAGAGCCAGCTGTACCCGCCCCCGTCCGTTCCGCCAGTCAGCGCTGGCGGATGGGAGCGGGGAGGGGGGAATCCAGCCCCTCCCCTGTCACAGCAGAGAGCCGTGACAGGATCGAGAGGTGAGCGTACGCCGGTATGTATTCGCTCACCTCCCGATCTACAGAGCCGACCTGTGACAGTCTCATTGTCACAGGTCGGCTAGAACTATGAGGTGAGTGGAAATCACCCGCCTCATAGTTCTCCTTTAAAGAGGCCCTGTCATAAAAAAACTGCAGGCCAAGGAGCAGAAAATTCATGAATTTCATGTGCAGTGCTTTACTTTTCATAAACATTTTTTTTTATTGACTTGCCTCTGAACCTTCTACAAAATCTGACTTCAGGAAGAGTCAATTCCCCAGCACAGCCCCCTCCGCCCTCCTTGTATGTCATAGCACTCTGCTTTTCCTTGAGTGCCTAATTACTGTCTGTGCTGGTGCAGCTCTTCTACCGTCCCTTCACCTTAGCTGGGGGAGGAGCTAAGGGCAATACTATAGAGCAGTTGTAGGCAAACTCTGCTGTGCTCCACCAGCTGTGGTGGAGGGCCAGAGCGGTCCCCCCCTGTTCCTGGGGGAGATGCAGAGAATTCTATTATACTGGTGTGTTTCCTCTGCTACCATTCACCGGCGTATTCCTCCGAATATACAAATAGGTGCAGATCCGCACAAGCTCTGTCTTCACACGTCTCCCCGATGTGTGATATTGATAACATCTCTACAGGAAGAAGAACTTTATTAATCTGTGTTTTACAGAGACGCCTCGAGCCGGATTCTTATTATCTGCAGAAGTGTTACATTTCCAATAATGGAGAAGACAATGTAACTGCGTACAATGATCCCCCTATGTGCTACCTGGACATCACTGAGCAAGAGCAGCTACGAATCGGGTCACATCAGTCTCTGTACAGAGGAGCTTACACTCTAATGACCCCCCCCCCACAGTCACATCAGTCTCTGTACAGAGGAGCTTACACTCTAATGTCCCCCCC
>NW_017308194.1:103398-108672 GCF_000935625.1 Nanorana parkeri | reverse complement strand
ACAGTCACACACTATTATTATACATGTATATAGCTCTGACATATACCGCAGTGCTGTACAGAAAACACTGAGCCAGCTACATTGGTCTCCTTTGAAGGGCTTCTTCCTCTCACATTCCAGCCCTGCTGTACAGGGCCTGCAGGAGGCTCATACCAGGTCACACTCAGATACCTACACTGCTTGTATTCAGGGCCTGATTTCTCACAAGGCCAACCAAGGCCCGGCCTTGGGGCAGCAGGGAGTAGAGGGGCAGCAGGGAGTAGAGGGGCAGCAGGGGTGTGGAATTCCTATCTCCTGACGCCCGGGACATGCCGTTCCGGGCACCGGGCGGGTAGTTGTTTTCTACAAGTAGCCCTGCTTTGGGCAAGCCGAGCTAAATGTAGAGCGGGGAAACCCATGTTTGTTTTGTTGGTGATGTCCCAGAGATCACTAGTATGCAGCCTGCAGGTCTGCCATTCTCCATTGGGGGGAGGGGGGGAGGGGTGTTTAGCAGGTAGGGGGAGCACATTGAGGAACCTGGCCTTGGGGCAGCAGAGGCAGTAAATCCGCCCCTGCTCGTATGTAGAACAATACGTGTCCTGATGTGTCCGAGATAAGAGATCTGCGTTCATTTGTGTCTTTTATATCGGCCATTGAAGGGGGGGGTCACTTGAACTCGGACGTTTCTGCATTATTCGATGGTCAGCCCCGCACAATCCTCCACTGGCGCTCAGGTAAAAGACAATGACGCCTGTCCAGGAATCCAGACAATTACCGCAGAGTCCCCGACAAATGAAAGCCGGGATGATTGATGTTAATGGAATTCAGCGGTTCCTCTTCGTTCCCCAGACTGAGCCGGCTTCTCCGTGAGAGCTTTATAATAACTAAGAACACACAATGTAACCACATCAAGGGATCGCCGCTCTCCCCATACATGTCAGAGCCTTACATAACCCATGGATGGGCGAAGCCGAGCCGCGGTCATAGGGATCGTCACCGCATGGGCGCGGACGAGGAGGACAAAGTGGCCAGCTAGGTCAGGGAACTTTAGTTATTTAGGAGTTTTCACATTTTTATAGCTCGTAGAATAAAATTACATATTGACTTTAGATGTTTGTCGTTGTTGAAGTCTTCTGCTGTGCCTCTACATCTTCCAGCTGCTGCAACAAAATCATTATGGAGGCGGACACCTCATCTCCATAACTACCTATATGGCCAAAGGTATGTGAACCCACCTCCAAACTGAGCTCAGGTGTTTCCATTGAAGGGATCTGTTAAAGGAGAACTATGAGGGGAGTGCTTTTCACTCACCTCATAGTTCTAGCCGACCTGTGACAATGAGACTGTCACAGGTCGGCTCAGTAGATCGGGAGGTGAGCGAACACATACCGGCGTTCGCTCACCTCTCGATCCTGTCACGGCTCTCTGCCGTGACAGGGGGAGGGGCTGGATTCCCCTCTCCCCGCTCCGATCTGCCAGCGCTGACTGGCGGAACGGACGGGGGAGGGGGCGGGTACAGCTGGCTCTGCCTCTAGATAGGCAGAGCCAGCTGTCACTCACGCAGCTGGGCGGATCCCGGCACAATTGTTGGGATCCGCTCCGGCTGCGGCGTCTCAGTATATAGGGAGCTTTAGCTCGCGGTATACTGAGCTTAGGGTAACGGGAGGACGCTAGTTTGTGTCCTCCCGTTACCCTAAGGAGAACTATGGGGAAAAGCCCTTAGCTCCTCCCCCAGCTAAGGTGAAGGGAGGGCGGAAGACCTGGGCCAGCACAGATAGTAATTAGACACTCCCAGAAAAGCAGAGTGCTATGACATACAAGGAGGGGGCGGTGCTGGGGGGGAATTGACTCTTCCTGGAGAAGTCAAACCTTGCCCCTGCTGTAGACGATTGTGCTCTTTGATCCTTGTGGTAACAGTTGGGGGGAGGGGGGGCAGTGTAAGATAATTGCACAGGTGATGCATCAATCCCTGACTACTTTGCCATTTAAATGTATCATTCACAAAACGTGCTTAATGAGGTTTGGTCCCTATAGGGGAGATTTACCTTTACTTCCTGTTCCAGAGACCCAACAGGAAGTGAGATGAAATCTTTCCAAAGTCATTTGAAATCCCATCACGGACAGTTGTTACAGGAGCGGGGGTCACCAGGACAAAGAGAGAGTGCAATCTCTCTGCTAGGGTGGGTCGGGGTGGGTGGTGCAGACAGCAAACAAAACCCGATTGGTTGTAGCTAGGGATGCACTGATACTAGTATGGGTATCCGTGCCGATACTGAGTATTTCGGAGAGTACTCGCCCAAATGCTCCCGATGCCTATCCCGGTACCAGAACTTCCGGTATCAGGAAGCTGGGCGGCGAGTCATTACAGGTCACTTGGTGACCAGGGAGCATGGAGCCGGCTTCCCGGCCAATCAGGAAGCTGGGTGGCCTGCTTCCTGATTGGTCGGGAAGCTGGCCAATCAGGAAGCCAGGCAGTGAGGTATCACCCCCCTCCCGGCTTCCTGGTTGGCCAGAAAGCCAGCTCCATGCTCCCTCATCACCTGGACGCCATGTAATGACTCACCACCCGGCTTTCTGATTGGTCGGAAAGCTGTCCAATCAGGAAGCCAGGCAGCAAGTCATTACCTGCCCCCCCCAGCTTCCTGATTGGCCAGAAAGCCGGCTCCATGCTTCCTCATTACCTGGTGTAGAGGGATCATGGAGACGGCTTCCTGGCTAATCGGGAGACCGGGGCGGCGAGTCATTACACGCCAACCGGCTTCTTTATTGGGACGCCTGGTATCGGTATTGGCGAGTACTAAAAAAAAAATATCGCTACTCGTACTCGATGCCGATAAACCGGTATCTGTGCTCCCCAGTTGTAACCCTTCCACTCATATCCAAATCGACAAACTACAAAGATACTGTAACTGCATTGTAACGATGTAAGCCATGCGGCCGCTGTCCGTGGTGCTGATTGAATGGATGCGGCACTGCCGGTCTGAGCCATGTTCATACATACAGAAAAAGGAGAGACGTGCTTTGTTTGCTTATAATCAACTGCCAGTCTGCTGCAGATGGAGGATAAGCGGACGTTGTATGTGTGATAATCTGCCGTAATCAGCTGTGACCCGAGGCAAACACATATCACAGCATCATAAATGTGAGAGGCTCCCAGCATGCAGCACATGAGAGACCCATTAGAAGAATGTTCCCAACACAGATGACAAGTGACGCCCATCCAATGACAAAAAAAAGCACCCACTGAGTACATTTCAAAGCGTGCCATCGTAATAAAAATACGGCCAAAGATGTGTGGACCCCAAATTTATATCTACCTATATGACCAAAAGTATGTGGACCCACCTCCAACCTGAGGTCCGGGTTCTCCAGTGAGGGATCTATTAATACATCATACAAAGACATTGTAGCCAATTGAGCTCTTTCAACCTTAAGGTAACAGTTTGGTGAAGACCCTTTTCTGTTCCACCAGGACTGTCCCCTGTGCAAGGGCGTATTTACCACAAGGCAAACAAGGCGTTTGCCTTGAGTGGCACTTTCCACGGGGGCAGCCAAAAATGCCACCCCCAAGTCAGAGAGGCAAGCCGTGTGCACAGAATCAGGCAGCCTCGGTTGCCTAATCGGTCGGCTGCTGGTGGGGCCTGGCATCGAAGTGCTGGGTGAAAGAGGTGGTGGGGCCGGGGCCTTGCCGGCAGAGGCTGTGGGCGGCTCCAGGCTGGAAGAAGAATCTGCAGGCTGCTCCAGGCTTGAGGAAGAAGCTGCATGTCCTGGAGGCAGTCTGGGGAGCTGCAGGTAAGAGGAGCAGCACCTGTGCAGGGAAAAGGACCCTGCACAGCCAATCTGTGAGTCTCTGTGCAGGGTCTATGGTGGGCTCTGCAGGGTTTATGGTGGGCTCTGTGAGGTCTATGGTGAGCTCTGCAGGGGTTATGGTGGGCTCTGTGAGGTCTATGGTGTGCGTTGAAGGGTCTATGGTGGGGTCTGCAGGGACTCAGGTAGGCTGTGCAAGGTCTATGGTGGGTTTTGCAGGGTCTATGGTGGTCTCAGCCTGAGACCCTTGAGAGCCCACCAGAGATCCTTTGCAGCCCACCTCACCTGAGACCCCAGCTTCCCTGCTATGCTAATAGCACAACCTGTCAGAAGCTGAATCCAGCAACTGACAGGTTATGCAAAATGTCTTAAACAGGCAGGTCAGCACGAAACAAAATTGTGCTGATTGTTAGTCAGGCCTTCTTCACCATCAGCAACTGACCTCAACCCTACTGATCACCATTGAGATGAATTATGAGTCAAGTCTTCTCACCCAACATCTGCACTTGACCTCAACCCTACTGAACAACTTTGGGATGAATTGCCACCCCAGTCTTCTTGTCCAGCATCAGTACTGGACGTCACAAATGCTCTTGTAACTGAGTGGGCACACATTTCCAAAACCACACTGCAAAATCTTGAGGAAAGGCCCTCCCATTAGAGTAGAAGAAGGCAATTCCATTTTTAGTAGCCATGGTTTTCGAATGAGATGGCCAACAAACTCATATTGGTGTGATGGGCAGGCATCCATGAATTTTTGGCCATATAGTGTAGGCATTGTGGCTGCTCACTACACTCAGGGGCCCCAACTGCTCATCATTAGAAAAAGTCAGATGCACCTTAGTATATACAGTATTGTAGGCATGGCCGAGATGCTCAAACAGACATTAGCACGGAGAAGATCTAAGAGGGTTTGACAATGGTCCTCTTGGTTGCTGTGGGTGCTCCCCACACCCTAGGCGTGCCCTACTCCTCACGTATCTCTGTAATATGAAATAAATGGGCAGAGCGGAGTGGGGCGGCTGCGTGTTGGGTAACATACTACCTGTCTAAACCCCAGACCCCGGAGCGCCACCTCAAGGATCTCACCACCTACAAGAAGCTGTTAGATGATTGAACTCTCCGGCATCTACCAAACGGAAAGTTACCTTTTGCATGGAAAGTCTTTTGGTAGTCGGAGCAGGATCCTTAAACGCCAGTCATTGGCTCAGAAACAGAACTGGTTGCTGCTGGTTCGGGGGAGTGAAAGGGTTAATTCAGCCAATACAAACCTAAGCTGTGAGATGATTGAACTCTCCGGCATCTACCAAACGGAAAGTTACCTTTTGCATGGAAAGTCTTTTGGTAGTCGGAGCAGGATCCTTAAACGCCAGTCATTGGCTCAGAAACAGAACTGGTTGCTGCTGGTTCGGGGGAGTGAAAGGGTTAATTCAGCCAATACAAACCATAGAGCAGCGAGGAATTCTCCCACCATTAACTGCACTGCAG
>NW_017308194.1:100364-100778 GCF_000935625.1 Nanorana parkeri | reverse complement strand
CAGCACGAAACAAAATTGTGCTGATTGTTAGTCAGGCCTTCTTCACCATCAGCAACTGACCTCAACCCTACTGATCACCATTGAGATGAATTATGAGTCAAGTCTTCTCACCCAACATCTGCACTTGACCTCAACCCTACTGAACAACTTTGGGATGAATTGCCACCCCAGTCTTCTTGTCCAGCATCAGTACTGGACGTCACAAATGCTCTTGTAACTGAGTGGGCACACATTTCCAAAACCACACTGCAAAATCTTGAGGAAAGGCCCTCCCATTAGAGTAGAAGAAGGCAATTCCATTTTTAGTAGCCATGGTTTTCGAATGAGATGGCCAACAAACTCATATTGGTGTGATGGGCAGGCATCCATGAATTTTTGGCCATATAGTGTAGGCATTGTGGCTGCTTACTAACT
>NW_017308194.1:99384-99847 GCF_000935625.1 Nanorana parkeri | reverse complement strand
AACCCCCCCCCCCCCCCCCCCCAGGGGAAGACCTCCCTACTGTCATTGTTGCGTGCCATTAGACAAACAGTTATAAGGACAATGGGGGGGGTCCAACCAGATTGCAGCTTTTACCGTTTACATGTAAAAGTGGAACTCTGTCCTTCACTTCAGTCTTGCACAGTTGTACCGGCTCCTCTCCTGGACTGAAATTGGCTCCTCTGATATCACTGCACACTGCAAGCTTCTCACAATGTGCATTAGAAGCTGCAGCAAGTCAATTAGAGCTCCGCCTCATTTCCTGGCTGGAGGACGTCCAGCATCATTGCATACAGCAGCACAGAGACCCAGTGATGACATCACTGGGTCTAAAACAAGGCATGTCATGAACACGCAAAGGTTTTATTTGGGGGAGGGAAACATACAATCTGATTAAATCTCAGCTTTAAAGTGCACACATTGGCAGGGAAATGCCTGTGTTGCC
>NW_017308194.1:98993-99365 GCF_000935625.1 Nanorana parkeri | reverse complement strand
TGTGCTGTGTTCCCAGGCATCCTTTGCTGTGGCATTCTCCTACAAGCTGCATATAAATATCCTGCGGAGGAACGAGCAGCTCAGATTGAATTACAGCGCAGCGGGACGTGTGTATGAGTCTCACAGCCAAGCAGGTGCATGCATGCACACAACGCCCCTTACTGTGCCAACACCGAACAGCTTGGCCCGCTCGCTGCAGGATTACTGGACCCTCTGTGCTGCAGCTCCTTACCTCTGAGAGCAGAGAGAGATGCTGCAAGAGGAGAGCCGGGGTATAGGAGGGGCACCAACAATGCTTGGAAGAGGTGGGGAGAGGCTGGGGGGATTTTATTGGTACTTCCCCCCTAACGTCAGCCTTGTTAACCCTGTAGA
>NW_017308194.1:94874-98829 GCF_000935625.1 Nanorana parkeri | reverse complement strand
GGGGGGGGGGGGTGACACATATTGGCTAAGAGCTCCGCATCCCCTCTGGTGCTGAACGAGTTAAAGGAGAGCAGGTTTTCTCCTTGCGCAAATGAAAAGCATTCGGTAGCAGCCTTGCACACAGCAGCAAGGGTCTGCTCATCACCTCAGGGGGGGCACGCCGCAGCCGCCGCACCAGTTTCTCAGCGCTCGACCCTGATAACTTCTATCCATTTCTATAGAGGGGGAGCATCCTCGGGTTCTGGAAGAGGCTTGCGGAGAGAGACCACCGGCTGGACCACCAGGTGGGATGGAGTAAGGATACCGGCGACTGGGCTGCAGGTTTTGACGGGCAAGCCAATGGCACAGAAGAGGGAACGCTGGATACGTTAGACTCTGGTAGACCCCTCTGCAAAGTCAACAAGGGTGAGTGCGCCTTGGTGGCATCCTCCGAACGTACCCATGGCACAGCCTCCGCTGGGGATGCAGGTACAGCTGGGTAGAATGTCATCACTTTCCATGCATCCCACCTAAGTGTACCCGTCATGGGAGAATTATGCGGGTGGCCATTACATCCCCTTCTGAAGATGCTGGTTCTCACGCTCACCCAATGGCTCCAATGGTTTTTCAGTCACAGAGATAACAAATCCCGACTTTAGTTTGCTGCATGGTTCCTTGAGGGGGGTCTGTGGTTTAGGGATTGGAGCCACAGACCCAGGGACACAGCCAGGGAATCGGCATTTTCCAGAGGAGGCCAGTGATGGCTGTCTAGGTGTACTTGAAGAGTGAAGGCTACGGGTCTATCACAACCCTGGCTTAATGAGTCACCAACCTGGGATAGGTATGGGCAGGATGGGAGTCTTTCTCGGTTTTCACCGGCTGCATGCTTGTTCCAGGTAGACCTTTAAGAGTTGCTGACCCCCCCACAACTCTCTTTTTATCTTGTCACTGGTTTCCCCTATGGTCCACTCCATCATTAGGGGCTCAGCCCACCCCCAAAAATGATATTCCAGTGCTTGGTTGAAGGTCTATGTTGTCACTGGTTTCCCCTATGGTCCACTCATCATTAGGGGCTCAGCCCACCCCAAAAATGATATCCCAGTGCTTGGTTGATGGTTTATGTTGTCACTGGCTTCCCCTATGGTCCACTCCATCATTAGGGGCTCAGGGCACCCCAAAAATGATATCCCAGTGCTTGGTTGATGGTTTATGTTGTCACTGGTTTCCCCTATGGTCCACTCCATCATTAGGGGCTCAGCCCACCCCCAAAAATGATATTCCAGTGCTTGGTTGATGGTTTATGTTGTCACTGGTTTCCCTTATGGTCCAATCCATCATTAAGGGCTCAGCCCACCCCCAAAAATGATATTCCAGTGCCTGGTTGATGGTTGCAGATTGCAACCCGCCCCCCCTTCATTGGCTTCTCTACGACACTTCACAGATAATATGTCTTCATCAAGTTCCCACCATTATTTTATTATGGACGGAGTCTCCCTCTCCAAGTTTGCTGTATATATATATATTACCCTTGCTGCAGCAGGAGGAGGGAGAATCCAGTAGACGGGATACCTGGGAGCCTATTTCATGTCATCAGAGATATACATATCTGGTAATATAGCTAATCAGTGTCTGTGCATATAGGAAAATAAGGATCATCTTCCTGCGGAGTGACCCTTTAAGAAATAGCTGTGACAGATTGGGGGTGTCAGGAGCTGGGGAGGGGGACAGGGGGGCTGGGCAGGTGCCTATACATATGTGATGCCCCCCAGGCCAAAGCTAGGGGGGCACGTGCCCCAGGTGACAGGGGTCCCACTGATGTGTGGGTGGAGAGCGTCTCCCTTGGGGGGGACTCTGAGCCTTTCCCCCGGGTGACAGATTGTCCTGCTTTCCCGCTGGATGCCCCCCAGCCGTATCCTCTCTCAGCATCGCTCAATGTATCGTCCCCTTTAAGGAGCCATTCCGGTTCATAGCGCTCCGTTACACGGGTGACACAACTGATGCAAAGTATACGAGGAGGAAAGGAAGGTGTCACGGAATCAGCGACACGCCGGGGGAACCATTTTGTTATCGGCAGCCTTTTTGACGCCAGCCTCCTCTAAGCCGGCACCATGCCGGGAGACGCCATCGAGCTATAAAAATCATTCACGGCGCAGGAAAATCTCTCACCTCACCTAGGAGATGATGAGATCCGCGCGCTGAGCATTTCCTGTCTGCAGGATTGTAACGCTTCACTTACTCTCACTGAAGATGAAATGTAATCTGCTCATATATATATATATATATTGCCTTCCTTGGTCCCCCCTCCCCCCTCATCAAGATTCTAATGATATATTTCATTAAAACCTTTCTGTTTTCAGTATATACCTTATTTTAGAACCAGTGACATCATCACCGGGTCTCTGTGCTTCCCTATACAATAGAGGCAGATTATGGGTGGGGGAGGGGCCGGCAGGGAGCTGTACATAGCTTCCTGAGAACATCACAGCACCCTGCCTCGGTACGTCTCTCAACAGCCCTCAAAGCCAGTGCAGGCAGATCATGGCTGATGGGAGGGGCCGACAGGGTGCTGTACGTTGCTTCCTTATGCAAGCAGTGGGCGGGCTCTTGGGAGGAGTTATGCAAATATCAAAATGCCTTGGCGGGTGGGGGTCAGTCTGGAGGAGTGGGCTGCATTTGCATGTAGACCCCCATGCAATGCTGAGCCTCCATGATTGACAGAACTGAATTGAAAGGGGCGGAGCCAGGGACAGTCAGACTGGGGAGGAAAGCCGCAGATGATGCTGGAAGCCCTCCAGCCAGGAAATGAGGCGGAGCTCTATGTGACTTGCTGCGGCTTCTAATGCACATTGTGAGAAGCTCCCAGTGTGCAGTGATATCAGAGGAAGAGGAGCCGGTACAACTGGGCAAGACTGCAGGAGAGGCCGGAGGTCATCTTCAAAGGTGGTGTACGGAGGCATAAGGCACACTGGTCTGCTTGAGCTGACTACCCACTCACATGCAGGACAAGGTGAACAAGGCAAAGAGGTTGGTTGGCGATATATTAGTATCTATTATCTTTTCGTGCAGCTTTGATCAAGATCTGTCTGAAATGGGCTCAGCATGTACCCAGCTCATCATATAGAGGACATGAGTTCTTCTATTCCGCATGATGCCGCTCCACCCATGTAGGATATCGGATACACATAGAGATATATGAGGATGTCCCTGTGGCCAGCTGACACCTCAGAGCTCCGATGATGGAATATGAGGACAGACCTGGGATCTGATGAGAGGCAATTCAGGAGATATAGAGTCAGTTGTGAGTTCCTCAGCTCTGTATTGAGGTTACATTGTATTCATTCCATTGCTGGGGGACAATGGGGGAGGATGGGGATGATGATGATGCGAATTATGACAATGATGAGGATGATTTAGATGAGGATGATGACGACGATGATGAGGAGGATGATTTAGCTGGGGATGAGGGGATGATTTAGTTGAGGATGATGATGAAGATTTAGATGGGGATGAGGAGGATGATTTAGTTGAGGATGATGATGATTTAGATGGGGATGATGAGGAGGATGATTTAGTTGAGGAGGATGATGATGATTTAGATGGGGATGAGGAGGATGATTTAGTTGAGGAGGATGATGATTTAGATGGGGATGAGGAGGAGGAGGATGATTTAGTTGAGCATGATGATGAAGATTTAGATGGGGATGATTTAGTTGAAGATGATGAAGATTTAGATGGGGATGATGAGGATGATGATTTAGTTGAGGATGATGAAGATTTAGATGGGGACGAGGAGGATGATTTAGTTGAGGATGATGATGATTTAGATGGGGATGATGAGGAGAATGATTTAGTTGAGGATGATGATGAAGATTTAGATGGGGATGATGAGGATGATTTAGTTGAGGATGATGATGATTTAGATGAGGATGATGAGGATGATTTAGATGAGGATGATGACGTTTCCCTTTCTTGTATC
>NW_017308194.1:81207-94703 GCF_000935625.1 Nanorana parkeri | reverse complement strand
CGGGGGGGGGGGAATCCCGGGTTGTGTAATCACATCTGTGGAAATGGCAGGAAGAAAACCTTTGCGTCCCTCCATGTTGGAGACATTTGTATCCTCTGCTGACGTTCTGCTGGCTTGTCAGTCGATGTTCCCTGAAGCCATGAAAGTGTAAATAAGAAGTGGGCGGCGTGATCGAAATTCCTGATAATACTCGAATAAAAGATCTCATGAGGAGTGGGGGGGTTGGGACACACACACACATGTTACTGCAAATCAGGGGGCCCTATAGTGACATTTTGGTGCCCCGCCCCCTTCCTGGCTATTTACCTGTGACAATACGTGTCATGGACCCTCTCTATATCTATGCCCAGGCCAGACGGCAGGAGGGCTCAGCACGGTCCGGACACTTCCAGCCGGGGATCAGGAATGATGGCCGTAGTATTATTATGAATAATGATATTTTATATGATGATGAAATGATGAATTGCTCTTGCACACAATGACTCTATAACCCCAATACAATCCTCTTTATACTCTATATAGCTTCTTTATACATTTTGGAAGAACTACAAAGCTCAGCCGTCCTATCAGGTTTTAGCTGAGGGGACACTCGGGGATCGGTGACTGTATTAGACATAACGTGTTCATTTCAGTCTCAGACAACAATAAGCCTTCACTGATGGGTCTAATGCTTCTCCCTGCACAGAGGGGGACCTGTGACTAACAAGGGTCCTGAGGTCTGACTTCAGCCCTTCTGTACTAGAAGCTGCACCCCGAGCCTCCCTATAAGGGGCCCCTTCCTATGCCAGGGCCCAGAGCAGCCACCTGGGCTGCTATGGCTGTTGTTGACCTAACTGGAGTAGGTTCCTAGCATGCAGGTGTTGTTCAACGCTGACTTACAGGTTCAGTTGTGGCATTTCAGTGCCGTCCTTCTCTGGACAAAACACTGGAGCAATGTTTCTAAATAGATATTTATATTCGGTTGAGTCCAATTAAATTTCAAAATGACAGTCACATGGCTAAAAGTAGAGTGCCTTAGGCTGGTGTTGTGACTTGAGCTCTTTCCTTTCTCTCCTCCATTCTCCTCTCCTCCCTTATCGTCTCCTATCCTCCCTTCCCCTTCTATCCTCCCTTCTCCTCTCCTCCCCTATCCTCCCTTCTCCTATCCTCCCTTCTCATCCCCTCTTCTCTTCTCCATTCTCCTCTCACCTCCCTTCTCTTCCCCTCCCCCCTTCTCCTCTCCTTCCCTCCTATCCTCCCTTCTCCTCTCCTCCCTTCTCCTATCCTCCCTTTTAATCCCCTCTCCTCTTCTCCATTCTCCTCCCTTCTCCTCTCCTCCATTCTCCTCCCTTCTCCTCTCCTCCCCTCACCTCCCTTCTCCTCTCCTCCCTTCTCCTGTCCTCCCTTCTCCTCTCCTCCCTTCTCCTATCCTCCCTTCTCCTGTCCTCCCCTCCTATCCTCCCTTCTACTCTCCTTCCCTCCTATCCTCCCTTCTCCTCTCCTCCCTTCTCCGATCCTCCCTTTTCATCCCCTCTCCTCTTATCCATTCTCCTCCCTTCTCCTCTCCTCCCTTCTCCTGTCCTCCCCTCCTATCCTCCCTTCTCCTCTCATCCCCTCCTATCCTCCCTTCTCCTATCCTCCCTTTTCATCCCTTCTCCTCTCCTCCCTTCTCCTATCCTCCCTTCTACTCTCCTCCCAGCCTATCCTCCCTTCTCCTGTCCTCCCCTATCCTCCCTTCTCCTATCCTCCCTTTTCCTCCCCTCTCCTCTCCTCCCTTCTCCTCTCCTCCCCTCACCTCCCTTCTCTTCCTCTCCTCTCCTCCCTTCTCTTTCCTTTCCATTTTCCTTTTTTCTCTTTCCTTTCCCTTCCTCTCCTTTCCTCCTTTTTGTCTTTCTATCTTTCTATTTATTTATTTGGCATTTTCACTGGCAGCCTTCTGCATCCATCCCGTCTTGTGTTCCAGGGACAGAGCTGCAGAAAGATCCGTGTCAGTGAATGAAGTAGAACGTTCCAATCACATTGTAAAGGACTTCTGCACTGAAAGCAATGGGGAGGAGACCATGCCTGACCTGCTGACAATACTCATTCCCTGGCTGCCTCGGGCACTCGGTGCACTGACAGGGAAACGAGCACTCGTCTAGTGAGTAGAGAACGGTCACATGATCCGTATACTTGTTCCAGGTCAATGAATTGGTTTATATAGCAGCCAGGCAGCAAGTAAGCATGGAGGAGAACTCGGAAATGGCCCCTAGGGCCCGTGCAGGCATTTTTCTGTGCACTACCACAACGCATGTACCTCTGTGAGCTGCCTAGCTATTTATTTTAAATGGCACCCAACCCATTGATACAATGAACCCCAATGTACCCTCACTGCATTGCACTAGCATGCACATTGTGGTGCCCTACATTGGACAAAGGGCTCTGTGGCCCAAAACCGTTCCTCTTCTGGGTTGAATGGTGCCTAATGTTAATGAAGCCGCCTTCTTTTGAGCCCAAGGTGTCATGGACCCGCCCCCTGGGGGCATGTCATTAGCCCATCCTGGACTCAGAGGGGAATGGTGCAAAGGACTGCACCGTGTCATGTCATGAAATATGCAGGGTGTCTTTTCTGGCCTCTCCAACTGGAAATGTCACTTGCCTGGCTGCCAAACTTTAATACTTTCTATGCAACTGAACCAGAACAAGTATAGATATGAGACATTCCCATTAGACATTAGAAGATCACAGTATGTAGTGATATCAGAGGAAGCCATTTCAGGAGAGGAGGCGGTACAACTGTGCAAGACTGAAGGGGAGGACGGAGGTCAGATGGAAGACTGAAGGGAAGGACGGAGGTCAGATAGAAGACTGAAGGGGAGGACGGAGGTCAGATAGAAGACTGAAGGGGAGGACGGAGGTCAGATAGAAGACTGAAGGGGAGGACGGAGGTCAGATAGAAGACTGAAGGGGAGGACGGAGGTCAGATAGAAGACTGAAGGGGAGGACGGAGGTCAGATAGAAGACTGAAGGGGAGGACGGAGGTCAGATAGAAGACTGAAGGGGAGGACGGAGGTCAGATAGAAGACTGAAGGGGAGGACGGAGGTCAGATAGAAGACTGAAGGGGAGGACGGAGGTCAGATAGAAGACTGAAGGGGAGGACGGAGGTCAGATAGAAGACTGAAGGGGAGGACGGAGGTCAGATAGAAGACTGAAGGGGAGGACGGAGGTCAGATAGAAGACTGAAGGGGAGGACGGAGGTCAGATAGAAGACTGAAGGGGAGGACGGAGGTCAGATAGAAGACTGAAGGGGAGGACGGAGGTCAGATAGAAGACTGAAGGGGAGGACGGAGGTCAGATAGAAGACTGAAGGGGAGGACGGAGGTCAGATAGAAGACTGAAGGGGAGGACGGAGGTCAGATAGAAGACTGAAGGGGAGGACGGAGGTCAGATAGAAGACTGAAGGGGAGGACGGAGGTCAGATAGAAGACTGAAGGGGAGGACGGAGGTCAGATAGAAGACTGAAGGGGAGGACGGAGGTCAGATAGAAGACTGAAGGGGAGGACGGAGGTCAGATAGAAGACTGAAGGGGAGGACGGAGGTCAGATAGAAGACTGAAGGGGAGGACGGAGGTCAGATAGAAGACTGAAGGGGAGGACGGAGGTCAGATAGAAGACTGAAGGGGAGGACGGAGGTCAGATAGAAGACTGAAGGGGAGGACGGAGGTCAGATAGAAGACTGAAGGGGAGGACGGAGGTCAGATAGAAGACTGAAGGGGAGGACGGAGGTCAGATAGAAGACTGAAGGGGAGGACGGAGGTCAGATAGAAGACTGAAGGGAAGGACAGAGGTCAGATAGAAGACTGAAGGGAAGGACGGAGGTCAGATAGAAGACTGAAGGGGAAGGACGGAGGTCAGATAGAAGACTGAAGGGGAGGACGGAGGTCAGATTTAACGCTCATATTCCAGACAACCAATTACAGCGGATGCATACTGCTTACTGACACTCAGCGTGAGTGATTGGTTGCTGTGCGTTACTGAGGGAAACCTTCTCTAATGAGCTGCCATCCTTCAGTTATCTGAATCCAGCAAAGTGGCATTTGATTGGCAGCTATGGAATAGCACTGGGGTAGGAAACCTCAGCACTTTCCCTACGTACCAAAACTGAAGCACATGGTTAAAGTTTCTATAGGTAACACATCCCAACAAATTACTAAACATATCTCTATGGCTCCAGGATTTTTGAGATATCTCCAAGCTAGTTCATGAAAACCATATTTGATATAAAATCACAATATTTTACAGAGTTATTCACTAAGCTGCCAAAGGCAGCCAAGTGAAAAACCGAGCTGAAGGGAACAGAGCTAGCTCCGCCCAACTGTTTCCTATTGGCCGACACCTGCTAGAGTCTTTTAGCAGGTCCTAGGCCAATGAATAACAACTTAAACAATAGCAACTGGGCGGAGCCGGCTGTGACATCACGGTCAGCTCCGCCCAGTTGCTATTGTTTAATGACAGATCAGCGTCCCCAGGTTATTTGGGGACGCTGCTCTGTCATTACAACTGGGTGGAGCCAGCTGTCATTTGCGGCAGGCTGTTCGCCCCGCTTCAGCTGTCACTTTGGCCGTGTTCGGTTGCTGTAAGGGCTATAGTGAACAGCCCGTACAGCAGCCCTTCGGTTCGACTGAACCAATGGGCTCCGGAGGCCAAAGAGTGCCGAAGGATCAGCCGAAGCTACAGCTGGATCCTCGGCTGCTTCGTGAATAACCCCCTTAATATTTGTTACATAAAAAATACACTTTAAAAAGCTATTGCAGCGTTTGCATAATGTCCAAGAGAGACCAACTCCGCATGGGCGTGTGATGTAGGGATGATGATATGGTAGCTCTTTCCATTTCCTTTCTCTACACATTTCGTGGTCATTCACTGCTTCATCAGGGGAAGGCTACAAACCTATAATCAAAGATAGTCCTTTATACATAATGGTATATTCACCTATAGATACACCACAGTGATCATATCAACATGGAAGAAGCAGGGTGCCTGCATGTGTCTCCAAGGTGCCCCCATTATCCCCGTGTCTCCAAATACCTCCTGCCAGGATGAGGATGAGGGAAGTACTATATGATCATAATGCTTATCCTGCACCTGGCGGGCAACCAATACCTATAAGTTACTTTCCATTCATATAGAACACTCTCCTATGAGACAATGAGAAGATATCAATACCTTAGCCTGAATATCTTCCCGCTTCTAATGCAGCATTTCAGTATACAATAGTAGGGTCCGGTTACAAAGTGTCAGCAGTTTATTGATAGATACATTATATCATATTATAGGTCATAGAACCCTAGATATAATGGGGAATGTATTTATTAAATAATTGTGCAGATTTGACCTCTTTGCGCCCGAGACGCACATACTTGTATCCTTTTCAAGACTAAAATGCACCTAAACGTCCCCATTATCCAGGTTCTGATCCTATATGTCCAAATGGATCTAAAGCTTCAGTTAATGCCTAAGGACCATAGTTGCTGGTATTCAAAACATCTTTTAAAGCAACTAAAAACTAAATGTGTCTCACTTTCCCCCTTCCCGCTTAAGGGGGGGAAAGGTGAGAGCACTTCCTGCCAAGATGGATCACCACCCCTCCTCAACGTCTATGTGATATCCAGTGCGTAGATATATATGCAATGGAGCCAAATTGCTGGCTGCCATTGCCATTGGGGATTGAGAGATTGAGGAGGGGTGGCGGGCCATCTTGGCAGGAAGTGGCACGGAGGGGGGGGAGGTCAGAGCACTACCACTTCTTGCCAAGAGGGCTCACCATCACTCTTCAATCTTTCAGCCCACAAAAGCAACCTGACATCCAGTGTGGACATATATGAGCAATGGAGCCTAATCGCTGGCTGCCATTGCTATTGGCAACTAAGAAGTTGAAGACGGGTGGTGAGCTATCTTGGCAGGAAATGGTGGTGGGAAATGTGAGAGCACTAGCACTTTCTGCCAATATGGCTCATCACCCCCCCTCAACCTGTCAGCCAGCGATTAGGCTCCATTGGTTGTATATCTCCTCTCTGGACGTCATGTTGCTATTGTGGACTGAGAGGTTGAGGAGGGGTGGTGAGACATCTTGTCAGGAAGTGGTCATGCTCTCACCTTCCCTCCGCCACTTCCTGCCAAGATGGCTCACCACCCCTCCTCAACATCTCAGTCCATAGCAACATGACGTCCAGGGAGGAGATATACAACCAACGGAGCCTTATCGCTGGCTGCCAATGAGGTTAAGGAGGGGTGGTAAGCCATCTTGGCAGGAAGTGATAAAGCTCTCACCTTTCCCCCACCACTTCCTGGCAAGATGATGTCTAGGATGATGTCTAGTGTGGAGATATACAAGCAATGGAGCCTAATCACTGGTTGCCATTGAGGTTGAGGAGGGGTGTTGAGCCATCTTGGCAGGAAGTAGTAGTGCTCTCACCTTCCCCTCCTACCAGTTCATGCCAAGATGGCTCACCACCCCTCCTCAACCAATAAGCCCCCAATAGCAATGGCAGCCAGCGATTCGGCTACATTGTTTATATATCTCCCCATTGGACATCACGTTGCTATTGGGGACTGAGAGGTTGAGGAGGGGTGGTGAGCCATCTTGTCAGGACATGGTAGTGCTCTCACCAACCGCTTCCCCCCAGGAAGGGGGAAGGTGAGCCACATTTAGTTTTTAGTTTGTATTTGTTTTAAAAGATTTGATTTTATATCAGACATGGTTGTCCTGAACTAGTCTCGAGGTACCTTGAAAATCCAACTCCAGCTGTGGTGAAACTACAAGTCCCATGTGGCATTGCAAGACTCTGACAGCCACAGGTACGACTCCCAGGGGCCTAGGCATAATGAGCTTCGTAGTATCCCCATAGCTGGAGTGCCGAGGTTGCCTATCCCTGGGTTAGCACATTCTGCACAGTATCATTATTATTACAGATATTTATATAGCGCCAATAATTTATGCAACGCTTTACACATTCACATCAATCCCTGCCCTGAAGTAACTCACAGTCTAAGGTCCCTATCTCACATGCATACGAGGGTCAATTTAGATAGGAGCCAATTAACCTACTAGCATGCCTTTGGAGTGTGGGAGGAAACCGGAGTACCAGGAGGAAACCCGCACAAGCACAGGGAGAACATGCAAACTCCTTGCGGATAGTGACCTGGCTGGGATTCCGAGCTTACAAACAAGGGGGCTGGCAGGCTGACAACATTTAGAAAGCTAAGATTTCAGCTTCTCTTCTTTGAAGATGAATTGCTCCACAATGCCTATAGCTGAGCTGGATGGGGGCTTGTTTTTAAACGCTTTTACTGCTTGTTCGGAATACGTAAACACTTTAACGGGCGTCATCTGGTCCCAGGTTCACTTTAATATAGCTATATGTTAACATTTGTATATTGGTTCACTTTAACCCGCGTGCAAGCGGACAATGTAATTCACACATGCTGTCTGGTGCCAGAGAGAGGCGTTTTTAGACTGAGCTCCTATCTACAGATCTTTACCTGCTCCTGTTCTTTAGATATTCTGATAGACCTCTCCAGTTCTGTAGGTAAATACTGTAAGTGTGAAGGTTTGCCCATTAATAAGAACAGTGTGCAGTGAAAGCGGAGTGAGTGAATTAAAGGAGAACTATGAGGTCAGGGCTTTTCCCCATAGTTCTCCAAAGGGTAACGGGAGGACACAAACTAGCGTCCTCCCGCCACCCTAAGCTCAGTATATAGGGAGCTACAGCTTGCGGTATACTGAGACGCCGCAGCTGAAGTGGATGCCGACAATTATGTCTGGATCCTCCCAGCTGCGTGAGTGACAGCTGGCTCTGCCTATCTAGAGACAGAGCCAGCTGTACCCGCCCCCTCCCCGTCCGTTCCGCCAGTCAGCGCTGGTGGATCGGAGCGGGTAGGGGGGAATCCAGTCCCTTCCCTGTCACGGCTCTCTGCAGTGACAGGATCGAGAAGTGATCGAACGCCGCTATGTGTTCGCTCACTTCCCGATCTACTGAGCCGACCTGTGACAGTCTCATTGTCACAGGTCGGCTAGAACTCTGAGGATGAGTGAAAAGCACTCCCCTCATAGTTCTCCTTTAAGTAGATATCTTGGCAGGAAGTGATAAAGCTCTCACCTTTCCCCCACCACTTCCTGGCAAGATGATGTCTAGGATGATGTCTAGTGTGGAGATATACAAGCAATGGAGCCTAATCACTGGTTGCCATTGAGGTTGAGGAGGGGTGTTGAGCCATCTTGGCAGGAAGTAGTAGTGCTCTCACCTTCCCCTCCTACCAGTTCATGCCAAGATGGCTCACCACCCCTCCTCAACCAATAAGCCCCCAATAGCAATGGCAGCCAGCGATTCGGCTACATTGTTTATATATCTCCCCATTGGACATCACGTTGCTATTGGGGACTGAGAGGTTGAGGAGGGGTGGTGAGCCATCTTGTCAGGACATGGTAGTGCTCTCACCAACCGCTTCCCCCCAGGAAGGGGGAAGGTGAGCCACATTTAGTTTTTAGTTTGTATTTGTTTTAAAAGATTTGATTTTATATCAGACATGGTTGTCCTGAACTAGTCTCGAGGTACCTTGAAAATCCAACTCCAGCTGTGGTGAAACTACAAGTCCCATGTGGCATTGCAAGACTCTGACAGCCACAGGTACGACTCCCAGGGGCCTAGGCATAATGAGCTTCGTAGTATCCCCATAGCTGGAGTGCCGAGGTTGCCTATCCCTGGGTTAGCACATTCTGCACAGTATCATTATTATTACAGATATTTATATAGCGCCAATAATTTATGCAACGCTTTACACATTCACATCAATCCCTGCCCTGAAGTAACTCACAGTCTAAGGTCCCTATCTCACATGCATACGAGGGTCAATTTAGATAGGAGCCAATTAACCTACTAGCATGCCTTTGGAGTGTGGGAGGAAACCGGAGTACCAGGAGGAAACCCGCACAAGCACAGGGAGAACATGCAAACTCCTTGCGGATAGTGACCTGGCTGGGATTCCGAGCTTACAAACAAGGGGGCTGGCAGGCTGACAACATTTAGAAAGCTAAGATTTCAGCTTCTCTTCTTTGAAGATGAATTGCTCCACAATGCCTATAGCTGAGCTGGATGGGGGCTTGTTTTTAAACGCTTTTACTGCTTGTTCGGAATACGTAAACACTTTAACGGGCGTCATCTGGTCCCAGGTTCACTTTAATATAGCTATATGTTAACATTTGTATATTGGTTCACTTTAACCCGCGTGCAAGCGGACAATGTAATTCACACATGCTGTCTGGTGCCAGAGAGAGGCGTTTTTAGACTGAGCTCCTATCTACAGATCTTTACCTGCTCCTGTTCTTTAGATATTCTGATAGACCTCACCAGTTCTGTAGGTAAATACTGTAAGTGTGAAGGTTTGCCCATTAATAAGAACAGTGTGCAGTGAAAGCGGAGTGAGTGAATTAAAGGAGAACTATGAGGTCAGGGCTTTTCCCCATAGTTCTCCAAAGGGTAACGGGAGGACACAAACTAGCGTCCTCCCGCCACCCTAAGCTCAGTATATAGGGAGCTACAGCTTGCGGTATACTGAGACGCCGCAGCTGAAGTGGATGCCGACAATTATGTCTGGATCCTCCCAGCTGCGTGAGTGACAGCTGGCTCTGCCTATCTAGAGACAGAGCCAGCTGTACCCGCCCCCTCCCCGTCCGTTCCGCCAGTCAGCGCTGGTGGATCGGAGCGGGTAGGGGGGAATCCAGTCCCTTCCCTGTCACGGCTCTCTGCAGTGACAGGATCGAGAAGTGATCGAACGCCGCTATGTGTTCGCTCACTTCCCGATCTACTGAGCCGACCTGTGACAGTCTCATTGTCACAGGTCGGCTAGAACTCTGAGGATGAGTGAAAAGCACTCCCCTCATAGTTCTCCTTTAAGTAGATGAGCCTGTACAACTGTGCAAGACTGAAGGGAAGGCTTTACATATCCAAAATCTAACAAAAGTGACATACAGTATCATGTTTGAGTGGACGGACCCTTTAATAGCATCTATAGGTGGCGATGTTCATCTTTACAGTGCATGTTACATTTTCAAGTACAGGAAAAGCCTTGCGGTCGGATATTTTATGGTACTCATAATACACGTGAAGCGCTCTTGCCTGTAATCAGTTGGATTTCGAGATCTCTTGACCCTCCCACACTCAAATCACGCAACACAATCACCTCTTCCCCTGTGTCACGCTGAGCGCCCACTATACAGGATGGGATTAGCTATGATGAAGAGGCTTCATATTGTGTGCCTGCCACTTCCCGACACAAAATGATAAGTGGTTTTCATTAATAACGGCGAGGTCATTGAGGAGAGACCATATAGAGCGAGGACATGATTCAACCTCTAAGTGCCAGGGTGGGGAGAACAATAAATACAATAAAACAAGGGACTCCACTTCTCATAGCTTACTTATCACATGTAAACCTTTTGGTAGTGTAGCCCTATGCAAGATTGTCTATGAAGAGTTAGAAGTTCCCAGGGTTTGGTCAGCCTGAGTGTTCTTAAAGGAGAACTATGAGATGAGTGATTTCCACTCACCTCATAGTTCTAGCCGACCTGTGACAATGAGACTGTCACAGGTCGGCTCAGTAGATCGGGAGGTGAGCGAACACATACCGGCGTTCGCTCACCTCTCGATCCTGTCACGGCTCTCTGCCGTGACAGGGGGAGGGGCTGGATTCCCCCCTCCCCGCTCCGATCTGCCAGCGCTGACTGGCAGAACGGACGGGGGAGGGGGCGGGTACAGCTGGCTCTGCCTCTAGATAGGCAGAGCCAGCTGTCAGTCAGCTGGGCGGATCCCGTCATCTACGTCGGGATCCGCTCCGGCTGCGGCGTCTCAGTATATAGGGAGCTGTAGCTCCCTATATACTGAGCCTAGGGTGACGGGAGGACGCTAGTTTGTGTCCTCCCGTTACCCTAAGGAGAACTATGGGGAAAAACACTGACCCCATAGTTCTCCTTTAATAGTTCAGTCTCTCCAAAGCTCTGGTTTGCTTTTGCCTGCTGCTGGGGAGTGTCCCTGGCAATAGTGCGGGAGTCTGAACTAATGGATGTGGATGGTTATGTACCTCTCCGACTACCCACTAAGAGTTTCTTTTCACTCACCTCATAGTTCTCCTTTAAGTCTCCATGAACATATATTGATGAGATGATTTGAATTGAGCTGATCTCTTGTATATGTTTACCTAAGAACGTCCAGATCCTGTACATGCCCTTGAAGGAAGTCATTAAGATGAATTAAAATTTCAGAGCGGCAGAAATGGACGGACAATTTGCTGATCTCTACTCTCAACCTCCTGGAAATGTATCTCGCTCAGTTTAATTACGCTGATTGTTATGGTTTGTGCGTTCTTTACGTTTATTTATTGTCTCGTACTGTTGTCGGGCTTTGCATTTTGTATATTCTAGTGATTGATCGGCTGTCAGCGGCGCTGCGCCCCCTTCCCCACGCACTGCGCTCCCTTCTCACCTCTTCAGCTCGGCAGTTGCAATGTTTCCTGCCTCTCCGGTGATTTCTGTCACGCTGTCATTTCATCTCCGAGGTTTCGCCTGATTATAACTGTCCGCGCTGTTATCAGCTTATATCAACTTCGGATTTAAAGGGGAACTCCAAGGAGATAGAGAAGATTCAAATGAATGCAGCTCTGTAATCAATAACACATAATTGATACATAAATAATACATAATTACTGCATAATTGATCACTTGAAGCCCGGGGTGTTAAAGGAGAACTATGGGGTCAGGGCTTTTCCCCATGGTTCTCCTTAGGGTAACGGGAGGACACAAACTAGCGTCCTCCCGTCACCCTAAGCTCAGTATATAGGGAGCTACAGCTCGCGGTATACTGAGACGCTGCAGCCGGAGCGGATCGCAACAATTGTGCCGGGACCCGCCCAGCTGCGTGACTGACGGCTGGCTCTGCGTATCTAGAGGCAGAGCCAGCTGTACCCGCCCCCTCCCCCGTCCGTTCCTCCAGTCAGCGCTGGCGGATCGGAGCGGGGAGGGGGGAATCCAGCCCCTCCCCCTGTCACGGCAGAGAGCCGTGACAGGATCGAGAGGGGAGCGAACACCGTTATGTGTTCACTCACCTCCCGATCTACTGAGCCGACCTGTGACAGTCTCATTGTCACAGGTCGGCTAGAACTATGAGGTGAGTGAAAAGCACTCCCCTCATAGTTCTCCTTTAAACCCCCTTCCTGCCCCGGCCATTTTCAGTATTCAGCGCTGTGGTACTTTGACTGACATTTATTCACTCATACAACGCCATACCGAAATTAATTTTATATACCGTATTTTGCTGTCCATAAGACGCACCGGACCATAGGACGCAGGGAGGTCCGGCGCGCCTTATGGAGCACTCGACAGACCGTAGCTTCTGTCACAGCTTCTATGACAGAAGCTGTGACAGAAGCTGCAGTTAGTGACCGCTGAGACAGGTGGCGCTGTGATTACAGCGCCACGGTCTCAGTGATCACACAGAGCAGGCGAGGAAAGGTCCGTTCTTCGTCTGCTCTATGGTGATCTCGATCGTCGTCGCTGCTCGGTTTTAATACGAGTGATCTCATTAGATCACTCGTATTAAACGAGCAGTGGCTCCTACTACTCGCCCGGCCCCCGAAACTGCATGTCTCGGGCGTCGGGATTCGCTCCATAAGACGCATTTTCCCCCTCCTTTTGGGGGGAAAAAAGTGCGTCTTATGGAGCGAAAAATACGGTAATTTTTTGGGGTACAGATAGAGCTTTCTAATGGTGGTATTTAATCAACACTGTTTTTTTCTTTCTATATTGGAAATTATGGGTTTTCACTTGCTGAGCGTTTTTTCAGCGCTGAAAAACGCCCAGGTGTGCCCCCAGCCTAAAAGTTTTGAATTCCTCGTTTTCTAGTGGGTCCCCGCAGAAATCTTCCCCCCGCCCCCTGTACGGGTGCCACCATCATTCTAATGGAGGGACCCGTGCACGCTCGTGCCCGCAGTGGATGTGTGCGTCCATAGACACACACAGCCTTGTTGCAGGCCACGCCCCTTCTCTCTTTGATTGATGGCAGAAGGAGCTTTTGCCCCAGGAAGTTCGGGGAACGGAGGATCGCTTCGGAACCGGAGGCGGGGACGAACGTAGCTGACAGGTAAGTGTGGGGAGGACTGGGGGAGAAAAAAGGTGCTGGCCCGTTTTTACCCTAATGCAGAGAATGCATTAAGGTAAAAAACGCCCAGACCTTAATACTACTTTAAAGGAGAACTATGGGGTTAAGGCTTTTCCCCATAGTTCTCCTTAGGGTAATGGGAGGACACAAACTAGCGTCCTCCCGTCACCCTAGGCTCAGTATACCGCAAGCTGTAGCTCACGGTATACTGAGACGCCGCAGCTGAAGCGGATCCCGACATTTATGCCGGGATCCGCCAACTGTGTGACTGACAGCTGGCTCCGCCTATCTAGATGCAGAGCCAGCTGTACCCGCCCCCTCCCCCGTCCG
>NW_017308194.1:58179-80541 GCF_000935625.1 Nanorana parkeri | reverse complement strand
TGAGCGTGAGAGAAAAGACCCCCCCCCCCCCCTCATAGTTCTCCTTTAAAAAAAATGTGCCAAACATTTTGAAAAAAAACAAACAACAGTTTTCCCTACTTTATGTTCCAAAACATTTATTATTACCCAGTTTTTTGGTAAAATTTTAAGTCGGGGTCACGACGGGTAAATACACACCAAACATGTAAATCCTTAAAATTGCGTGCGCCTGCAAAATCGCAGAAAACGACTATATCCAAAATTGCCCATAGGCGACGCTTTAAAAGCTTTATCCTCTCATGAGTCTAGTGTGTAGCGGACCCCCCTAAAGAGCCGCAGACAAGTAGGTGGGTCATCCATTATAGCCAATCTAGGGGATGTGGTGTATGGCTGCCTCAATAACATTAACCGCCCTGTACTTGTTACGGAGAGAGCTGAAATCCAGGCCGGAGATATGATGCTGAAGTGGGAGAGAGGGCTTAGGGCTTAGGACATCCAAGGCAAAAATAGACAGAACGGAACTCCAGGCTCACCAGTCCCTTTCAGTATTCCACAGTGCAGGACCAATAGGAGCACACGATGACACTGGGTAATTGAGCAACAGCTGAAGAGGGATGGGCATGAGATCTTCAGTAAGGAGAAAGTCCAAATCCCATTCGCACTGCCACAATCTCAAAACCACAAGGTATATGTGGTGCCCAGGTGACCACACCGATGGCGCAGTGCAAAACACTAATAGTAAGTAAAAGTAATTCACCGGCACGCACTTGAAGGGTTTTTGAAAGTATTGATACAGAGCTATTAGAGCTCTGATGAAGGATCCCTGTGCGGACCCGAAACGTTAGCACCACTGTATGACAGCATGTGACATTGGGTATTGAACAAATATATCAATACTTTTAAAAAACCCTTCAAGTGTGTGCCGGTGAATTACTTTTACTTACCTTCAGTAAGGAGAGACACCAGACTTGCTCCTGAGGTCCAAATTGAATTTGACCTGGCCATTTGCAATCCCCTGTACAGCGGAGAACAGCCTGGGAGAGGGAGGAACAAGATTGAGTGTGCTACATTCAAATGTGCTAATAAGAAACCTTCTGATTGGAGGGGAGAACCTGATCGTGGTCGCAATTACTTACCGCCTGCTATGCATAAATAATAAAGTCAAGTGGCAGCTGCAACAGCAAGCAGCATTTTTGGAAATGCTCCTTCAGCTCTCTATGTCATTTCAATACGAAATATATCACTGCTGCCTCGATGTAAAAGTTGATATTTAACTGTCCAATGATTTGGAGAAAAGGCCCGGGGAAGCTATATCACGATCCAAACCTTTCGGAATAGATATCTCCTGTGAAAATAAAAGCGAAACATTGAATGTGACCTTCATGTGAGATTCAAAAATAATATTATGAAGCTTAAAATTGCCATCTGTTTTCTGCCTCGCCGGTTATCTTGGCTTCACTTGCGCACCTGTCAAACCGAACGCGCGCCGGTCCTGAAACATATCTTCACGGGGCTCCGGATGGGATTGAAGGCTGCGTGCTCACACCGTGTATCTGATGCCGACCCAGATCCTGGAGCGCTGACATTTTCTGCCGGGCCCCACTCTGAATGAACATCGGCTCCCTTATTCAGAGAATGTATTCAGAGGAATCCTCTGAGCTTTTCTCGCTGTGCACAATACGCCGCCTCGCGCAGCTGAGCCCCGGGCAAATCTGGTCCGTAAGAAACAGATGCTCAGGATGCTCTCATTGAGTTTTGGTCAGTAAATCTGCATTAGAATGCCGGTTGATGCTGTAATCTGACACAATGGGGCTGTGGCAGGTACAAAAAAAGAACACTCTTCTGTTTATAGATTTTATCTTTTTTTTTTTTAATTGGAGAAATGAACATCATTCGCAGTTAAAGGGGACAAGTCATAGCCGGGCTTATGGAAGGATTGGAATCAATCTACAGCCAGAAACAAAAATGTAATATTGTAGATTACCGGTCCTTAGGTGTGGTGGCTGCATTAGTTTTCTCTTTTTTCAGGCTTTTTCCTTCATTTTCACCCGTTGATCCTGCCATTAACACACTTCCCATCCTAGGATGACAATTCCCTTTCATCCTTCTATATCAGGATAATTGAAACAGGGGAGATCTCCTGAAACCCTGCCCCTGTCCACTGTACCATAGATAGTTGGGGCTCTGTAGCCCTCAAAACAATGTAACTGACAAGAATGCAGCACAGGAGTTGTTTAAATTCCCCTAAATCATCATTGGTGTCAGTAATAGTATACCATCGCTGTTGTCAATGTAACAAATAGTGTCCCATTATTGGTGGCAGTGGAGGGAATAATACCCCATCATTGATATCAATGGAAAGAATAGTGCCCCATCATTTGTATCAATGGAAGGAATAGTGCCCCATCATTGGTGTCAATGGAAAGAATCGTGTCCCATCATTGGTGGCAATGGAAGGAATAGTGTCCTATCATTGGAGCCTATGGATGGAATAGTACCCTATCATCGGTGTCAATGGAAAGAATGGTGTCCTGTCATTGGTGTCAATGGATGGAATAGTACCCCATCATTGGTTGCAATGGAAGGAACAAAGACCTATCATTGGTGTCAATGGTTCGAATAGTACTTCATCATTGGTGTCAATGGAAGGAATAGTGGCCCATCATTGCTGGTAGTAGGAGAAATAGTGCCCTATAGCTGGTGTCAGTGAAAGGAATAGTACCCCATTGTTGATGTTAGTGGGACGATTAGTGCCCCATCATTGGTGTCAGTGGAAGAAAAATCCCCCTATCGTTGGTGGCAGTGGGAGAAATAGTGCCCTGGCATTAGTGTTGGTGGAAGGAAGGGTACCCCGTTGTTGATATTAGTGGCAGGATTAGCACCCCATTAGTGGTGTCAATGAAATAAAAAGCACCCCATCATTGGTATCAATGAAAGAAATGTTACCCCATCTTTGGTGTTAGTAGAAGGAACAATTGGTGTCAATGGGAAGAACGGTACCCCAATGGCCTGTTAAAGGCATGCAATGGGCCGCATCCAGCCTGCAAGCTAAAGTTTGGGGACCACTGTTTTAAAGATTTTAAATAAAGATGTATAAACAGTGGCTGCCTGCAACATCCCCCACAAAAACATCAGACACATGTTTAAACATCACTTCAATCCTCCTGCTTGCTTCATTAACCACGGTGCACTTATCATAACAAACATTGCAACCTTCTGAAATGAGCTGCGATTGCCTTTCTGTAATTTCGGTTAATTAGAGCTTACGTCTAATTGGCTGCTACGGATACGGTGCACGGGTGCTGTTTATGCCGCGCTACTCGCCGAGGCTCATTTGTCCACGCGTGACTTATTCCGGTGACGAAGGCCGCAAGAGCTTGTGATTTTTCAGCAGGAAACGTCTCCGAGATCAGCGGCCGTCAGTCAGAGCAAATCACAGACGGGCAAAACAGACAATTATACTTGTCTCCCGCGAGCTTCACAGGAAAACGGATTGAAGGATTCATGGCACATATTCACTGAATCACAGGGAACCTGCAGGAAGGAACAATCCTCCTCCTTTTTTCATGTGGCTCCTACTTGACACCCGTCTGTAATGTATTCCGTACTTCGGCTTCGGTGTCTGAAACTGTGACAAGGAACAAGACAGAATAATGTGATTTCTTAGATGAATGGGCCTCAATCGATAGTTTTTTTAATTATTCTAGGGCTCTGAAAAGCGTCAGCTGTGTTGAGGTTGACTATGCAACGCCTACGATGTTTTACAGGAGATCAGTGTTGATATGTTCTTCAACTGGTATACCAGTCGTCATCAATAAATATTTATTTTGAGCCCTTAAATACATCTAAAGCCATTTTTCATATTTTTGGGGAAGGGTTTTGATGTCCGTATGATTTGTTTTTCCATCCAGAAGTTTTTACTTAAAAGGGACAAAGTTGTAGGCTTCCATCAAAACCATGAAGTTTAGCGTAACAGTAAACAGTGATATACTGTATTATTATTATTATACAGGATTTATACAGCGCCAGCAGTTTGCGCAGCCCTTTACAATCACAATACAATTCAAGACAAGATGGTAAGGAGGGCCCTACCCCTGAGGGCTTACAATCTAAAAGGGGTTGGAATGTGATCGTTGTGACTAAAAGATACATAAAATAAAAAAGTATTTGTAAAGGAAGAGCTACCTCTACAGGTGCAGGTTAAATGTTGGATGGAATGAACCTTGGCTTTCCAAAGGAATGTTGTTGGGGGTTGGAAAGATCTCTAGTGTTGTGCTATAGATTTTCTGGACAAGTGTAGGGTCCTAGTTACTGCTAATTCCAGATGAAGGTCTTCAAGAGGAATTACCAGGATATCCATCTTTGGCTCTGGGCAGTGGCTGGTGTTCTTATTATCTCAGAAATCATGTGTAGCCCCCATCACCTTCCGTGATGTGGCTACTAGACATTTAGTGGTGGCCGGGGCTGTAGTCAGCCTGGCTGGAATTATAGTGGCAATTATATGGTTAATTCCAGGTGTTTAGCATTGCCTGTACCCCCTGGGCGGAGTGTGACTGTGTCATATTGTGGGACGGCCAATGAGAGGCGCTGTAGTGTATGTACAGTACAGCAGCCAATCACTGGGTTTCTCTCAGCCAGTGGTGCATTCTGGGACAGGGTACACATACTAGTGGGATTTACCATGTGCTCAGACTAGCCGGGACCAGCCATGGAATAGGGCAGGGTGCTGTTGAGCTTGCCCCCCAGGCTAGGCCTGAGGCCTGGGGTTGGGCACAGGCTGGTTAGAGGGAACGGTTTCCCTGAGGCCTCCAACATGGAGGAAGCCTGTGTTGCTGTTAGAGGAAGAGAACCTGGGACCAATGCAGGCTCTTGAAGTATCCTGGCACTAAGAGGACTTCAGATGTATGGTCGGTGTCTTTCCTGTTTGAGGATCTGCGTCTATCATGCTTATCTGCTACATCAGTTGCTGTCTGCTGCCTCCCAAGTGGATCTACACTGATATGCCTACGAGGTCTGGTGGGTCTGGAGCTTATGTCTGTTACACCCTGGAAGCTTAGAACCCCCCATACCCTCTCTCCCCAGTGAAGATGTTCAATAAAACGTTATTCAGAATTTTACTACTGGAGTGAATCTCAGTCTGTGGGCACTAGAAGAAGGGCAGTTAATGCTAATGGGTGGGCAGCTGAAGCACATACCCTAGACAGACTAGAGATGAACCGGGCAACCGGCGGCTCCTTCGGGGGTGAGCGCTACACATGCATAGTCATTTTATAAATATGTAACAATGCAATTTATTCACCACTTATCTACCCAATATACTGTATTGTCCAAGTAGTCTGTTCATTACGAAAGCAGGTCGTGCAAGGGTTGGGTCACTAAGCTATCTGTTTCTAAATGTAGGATGGACTTTACCTTGGCTATCCAATGGCATGTTGTTGGGGGTTGGGGAGATATCCAGCATTGTGCTATAGTTTTTCTGGCCAATTATAGGGTCATAGTTACTGATAATTCCAAAAGAGGGTCTTAAAGAGGGAGGTCCAAACTGCCTAGGATGGCTCAAGGAAGGTGGAAAACAAAGTTAATAATATCAAACACATCGTGCCAGTAGTGAACTCGCTACTATAGTCTCTTCATAACTAAAGTAGGTGGTGCAAGCGTAGGGACACTGAGCCATCCATGCCAGATCTTCTAAAATTTTGGAGAACTACCTTGACAGATGTGGGTTAAAGTTTCTAAGTGTATAAAGAAAATTAACTTGACTATCCAAAAGCCTATTGTGGGTGGGTGTGTTGAGACATAGTTAATGTTGTGCTATAGTGTTTCTAGCCAGGTATAGGGTCTTAGTGACTGAAAAAGAGGGTCTTAAAGAGGGAGGTCCAAACTGCCTAGGATACCCATCCTTGGCTCAAGGGAGCAATGAAGATGGAAAGCACGGTTAATAATATCAAACACATCTTGCCAGTAGGGAACTAGTTCTGGGCACCACTAGGTCATGTGGATAGGATCCCCCTTTCCTGAGGTGCATCTGGGGTATAACAGTATTTAATATTAACATTACTGGAATGTGATAATTGTAAAATAAAAGATACATATAATAAAAAAAAGTCAAGGATTGCAAAGGAACAATGGGTTGTGTTTTCATTATTTCCCCAATCATGCATAGCAAGTATGTAAGACTGGGATAGATACACCATCTATCTACCCCAGATACTATATTCCCCAAGTAGTCTCTTCATCACTAAAGCAAGGGTGGTGCAACAGTAGGGTCACTAAGCCATCCATTCCAGATCTTCTAAAAAAATTGAGATCTTCCTCTACAGGTGTAGGTTAAACTTTCAAAATGTAGGATGGAATGCACCTTGGGTATCCAGAGGCCTGTTGTTGGGGGTTGGGGAGATAGTCAGTTGGGTGCTATAGTTTTTCTGGCCATGTATAGGGTCCTATATCTATGAGAAAACCACACGGTCATTGTCACGATACCGTGCACGGGTGTACCCACACCCCGTGCGGGTATCTATACAGTAGAACCAAATATGTGACCACACCAAATAATGCTTATGAACTGTAGTTTATTAGCTACTTCCAAAACACCACCACCATAAGCACCCCCACCTGGGCGAGGCCCCTAGGGGAAAGAGACCTCTCCACAGTGTCCCCAGACCTTTTATTACCTGCCCTCAACCATCCCTCTGAGTCATCCTACTCAGGGATTGGCTAGGGCCAGGTGCATAGTCATAACCTGAGGGTGGATCCTCCCTCACTATATGCCAAGGCTCCCTTTTCCTCAGCAACAGGAGGAGCAATCAATCCAGCAGACTCAGGGACACCTATAGAATGCAGAGCTCTGTATAATCAGTATCTAGACTGGTTACAGTCCAGGTATCTCTAAATTGAATAGCGACATTTTAGAGGGCGCTACACAAGTAACAATGACACCCCGGAGACAACAAGGCAAATCCTCGGGAGCAGGACAACAAGGGAGGGGAGCCACTGATCAGGCGACCTCAGGGCCTGTTCACACGACGTCCGTTTTGTGTGCTGACCGGCTCCGTACGCTGCTGCACTCAAAATGCATCCCAATGTATCCCTATGTGTTTTATGGGCTCCAGTTCTCACGTGCGCAGTCTGTTCAGCTTACGACAGAAAAAATACTGCATGTCACATTTTGTCCGGCCCGGAAATGGTCCGGAAACGCACGAATGCGCACGAAACACAACGAAAACGGAAACGCAACGCAATGCAGCTAAGGGGGGAAAAAAAAAAAATTGTATTCTTGCTCCACTTATTATGATGTCATCAACGTTGACAAAAAATTATCCGGACCGAAAACGCATCAAAAACGCGTCAAAAACGCACTGCATCAGCAGCTCCACGTCTGCTGATCAGCACCTGATCAGGACCTGATCTCATGTGAACAGGCCCTCAGGGGTAAGGGTCAGGAGTCAGGTCCAGGAAAGGGTACAAGGCAGGAACAGGACACAGGCTATGGCAACAATACTGAGACACAGGCCTCACTGCAAGCAGAGGCTAAATACCTTCCCAGACCTCGCAGGTGAGCAGCAGAACTGGAGGTTCCAGGACCACAGTGCCACCCAGAGGTTGTCTGGTACCTGACAGCTACTGGCTGGAGACACCTGCAGGTGAGCAGTGGAACTGCAGGATCTGGTTCCAGCGCCACACTGCCACCTGCAGGTGCTCCGGCTCCTGACAGTCATGCTATTATACGACTCCCTAAAATATTTGTGCTGCGCCTCAAAGATGCAAATTTGCCACATGACATCTTTTCCAAAAACTGGAGCTCAGGCCCTTTGTACCCCATAATGCATTGCATTGTTCTTGTCTTGTTTTTCTTATTATTTATAATAAGACACATTTTAGAACTGATCTCCAGCTGCTAAATACACATATGAAAAACTAATAAGGTCATTCAGGTATGAAAGGAGAAGATAAGAGGTGAGGGTGGCATTGCACTCATGCAAATGCCCACTCCTCCAGAATGACACCCAACCATCACGGCATTATGATATTTGCATACCTCCTACCATAAGCCAGCCCACTGCTTGCATCAGGGCTGAGGGCACCTGAGATGAGTACTGCAGCCAGGTGCTGTGATGTTTTTGGGAAGCTATGTACAGCACCCCGGCGGCCCCTCCAACCATGCCATGACCTGCCTGCATTGCATAGAGAAGATTACAACACTGAGTCTATAATGAGGTACATAATGAAAATGGAAAGGTTTTATTTAAGAATATCATTAGCATGTTGATGAGGCAAAACAGAAGCAGATTAAACTTAAGCTTTAATTAGGCCATCAAGATGTCACTGTGGGATGCTGGGAGTGGGATTGAGCTCTGACTTAGAGCAAAGTTTGCATGGGGGAGGAATTCTAATAAGGTAACAGCATTCCATGGTGCCATTTCGACGGCCTTATGCCAAATCGGTTTTCAATTTGTTAAACTGCACTGCATGGGTTAAATACTTGTGTGGCTAGGGTGGAAAGGAAAAAGTACAAATATTCTATTCCTTGCTTCCCCTCCTGAAGAGCACGAAGCTTGTGGAGATGTTAAAGGACAGTAATCAACAGCGGAGGGGTGGGGGTAGGGTTGCCACCTTTTCTTCAAGTGAAACCCGAACACCCTAGTGCAGCATGCAGCAATTTTTTTTTTTAGAATATAGAGGAGAGAGCGAGGAGAGGGAGTAAGGAGACCGGCTATATAGGACTACAAATCCCAGCAATACATTATACATACTCTGTGTTTTTTTTCCCGGGGTGGCGCCCTGATGTCTCTAGGTTCTCGGGTGGACTCTGCGGGCTCTGGTGGATTTAAGGTGTGCTATGCAAGCTCTCAGGTGGCTCTGCTGACTCTCAGGTAGGCTATGGGCATGCTTAGGTGGGCTATGCGCACTCTCAGGTGGGCTATGCAGGCGCTCAGGTGGACTATGCAGGCTCTCGGGTGGACTATGCAGGCTCTCGGGTGGACTATACGCGCTCTCAGATGGCGGTGTGAGGTCTCAGGTGGGCTATGCAGGCTCTTAGGTGGGCTATGCGGGCTCTTAGATGGCTGTGGGCTTTTAGGAGTGCTGTGCGAGAAGTGTAGTGGTCTCGCCTGGGGTCCGGAGGCAGGCAACGTGTTGACAGGAAGGAGCTGGAGGAGATGTGCCGGCTGGTGCCCGTTTACAGGCCCCAGTGTCTCACAGGCAGCTGCCTCTGTCAAAAAATGTAAAGTTCCGGTATTGGCACTTAGTGTCTTGTGTCCGGGTGTCAGCTGGCCTGAAACCCGGACACAAGACTCCAAAACTGGACTGTCCGGGTGAATCCTGGACAGGTGGCAACCCTAGGTGGGGGGGAGGTGGTCATTGTGTGTCTACATCCCTGCTTGCAGGTCCATGTACTGCAAATGGTCAAATATCCGGTGTAGCTCTACTCTACCCCTTGGTGTGGGGATGTACAGTTGGGTACAGCATAGATCCACATAGGCCTAACAGGCCCCATCACAGAATGAAATGACTGGCAGGTGTTTGGGGCAGGTTTCCTGGCATTGATAGGTGCAGGAGGATCTTAAGGAAGGATATGGACTGTAGTTTGGTGCAAGAGTTGAACAGCATGTGGGTGTTCTGAATTGACAAGAGCTGTTGTTTTGCTATGCTAGACATGCTGGCCCGCCTAAGAATTGTAGTCAGCACTAAGAAGGAGCTGATGTCCCTGAACTTGACTTTGCGGCAAAATTGCCAATTTTTTCTTCACCAAAATTAGCCTCTATTGTTGCCATGCAGCAGTGCTATGGGACACTAGCTTAATACCACCCTTAAGGGAATTGTAACACCCTCCTCCCCTTATTTCTCCCTTCCATCCCATCCTAACCCATTCACATTTTCTGTTATCAATGTCGCTTTGTGCAAAAGACATACCTCCCGAGACGCAGTTTATATGGATAGTATGGATTCTTGCTCACTCGATAAAACTCACAAACAGTGTCAACTCATCAAGTAGATTTTAAGTGAAATCTAATGTGTTCTAGGCTGGCATATACAAAGAATGTGTTCTGTGTATTTCTTAACACTCTTATTGCACACCTTAGTCTGCTGTCATGTGACTATCTGTGGTGCCTTTTCCAGGTGTAGTGATGAAGTTTTATAGAGTTATCGAGTTTTTCTTTCTTCCATGCCCCCATTAAACCATAGTTCAAAGCCTATATATCCTTCTATGTATCCAGGTTTAACCTAGAACTCCAGGCAGACTTGAAATGTCATCATTTATTTCAGTGATGTATTTACTAAGAATGTTAGGTTCCCGTAACTGTATAGCAGAATATCTGTTTAAAAAAATCTACCAGAGGGTTTGGCTCTTCTATGCTGTGCCATGCGCTGGTGTAGCTGCTGTTTTGTTTCCCCGACATACAATTCTGAGCACTCCTCTCTGCACCGGACTGCGTACACCATGTTGTTCATCTTGTGTTTTGGCGTCGGGTCTTTTGGGTGAACCAGTTGCTGCCTCAGTGTATTACTGGGTGTAAAGCAGACAGGGATGTGATGTTTATTAATTATTATTATTATTCTTATACAGGATTTATAGAGCGCCAACAGTTGGTGAAGCACTTTACAATATAAGAAGACATTACAATTACAATACAATTCAAGACAAGATGGTAAGGATGGCCCTGCCCCTGGAGGGCTTACAATCTAAAGGGAGGGGGAAGTGGTACATGAGGAGGGAGCTGTGTGGGGATGAATTGTTTGAGAACGTGATGGTTGAGCGGTTAGGTTGAGGTGGGATAGGCTTCCCTGAAGAGATGAGTCTTAAGGGATCGCCTAAAGGCAGACAGAGTGGGAGATAGACGGACAGGTTGGGGTAGAGAGTTCCTTTCGGATGGGAGAGTCTCTAGAGAAGTCCTAGAGGCGAGTATGGGAGGAGTTGATGAGGGAGCTGGAAAGCAGGAGGTCTTGGGAAGAGTGGAGGGGACGGTTATGGTGATACTTTGAGACCAGGTTGGAGATATAGGCGGGGGCGGAGTTGTGGACGGCTTTGTAAGTGGTTGTTAATATTTTGAATTTTATCCTTTGGGCTATTGGAAGCCAGTGCAGGGATTGGCAGAGGGGGGTTGCAGACACTGAGCGGTTGGTTAGGTGGATGAGTCTAGCAGCTGCAGGGGGACTGAAGGGGAGGAGCCTGTGTAGAGTTAAGCCAATGAGGAGGGAGTTGCAATTGTCAAAACCCTTCTGAGTTTCTCAGGCACCCCGGCTACATCTGGGATGACCAAATTCTTCCGTCTGTCATGCTTTTCACCCTCACTGGTACTCTCGGCATTCTTTCCTCTCCTTTTTTCTGTTTTGACAAAAGCCCAGTCTGGATACCCGCAAGTTCTAAGGGCCGCCCAGAGCTGTTTGAATTCCTTCGTATAGCAGAACTTAGGCTGGGAGAGGGATGGCCATCCCAGAAAGGCAGTCAACCTGTACTGTATTGTACAACACTTTCAATGTAACACTGGGAGATTGGTGACTGGTGGAGAGAACAGAGTGAGCACAGTGATGACCTCCTCAGCACTGCAATGCTCCTTCATTGTCCAATCAGCAGGCGGATCGTGGATCAGCGACCAAGTTGCATTGGCTAACTGCAGTGGGAAAAACTTCACTGAGGTCACTGACACAGCTATGCTGTCTGACATGGAGGTGGATGGATTTCCAGACTGGCTGGACGTAATTACAAATCCCATCGGGAGGTATTTTTAACTTTGCAGTCAGACGTGTGCCTGGATATGGTTTGCACTTCAGCAATGACACCCTGTTCTTCATCACCTGCTCAGAAAGATTAGTGCGTATTATTACCTGGCAGTCCCTCTTGCACCTTCTGGCTGCTCAGGTAACATAATGATCATCATCTGGTCTAAGCAGACAGATAATAAGAAAATGATTTGAAATTAACAGCATCTGGCAGCCAGCTCTCCGGGGCGAACACTTTCAGGGTTTAATGCGAGTCGGGCTGAGCTCACAATATACAGCGTGTGTGACAATCCCATTACAGCAGACAAGGAAGGGCCGTGACTGCGAGTCCCACATAGACAGTTCCCTGGGCGGTAGTTAAAATACATGTCTTATTTTTAATGAAAGGATTCCTGCTAATTGGTCTCCAGGATGTCTTGGCCCCTTGTGGCAAAATGTAAATTGGCCCATTAGGACGTAGCCTGAAAGACTTTCATTTGCTTGATAATGTAGAACTTCGCGGCACATGATTAGATGGGAGCCCATAGCTCACTGCTGAGATGGCAGAGGTGAACACAACGTGGTCAGTTATAAACACTGTATACTCTAATGGCCATACGTTTTTGGCACCCGACCATCACAACGTTTTGAAGTTCTTGGACATACCATTTCAAAACCATGGACATTAATATCCTCTTCCTTTTCCAAAAGATATTGGGGAGTGTCTGCGGGAATTTGTGCCCATTTGTGCGGTCAGGGACTGATGTTGGATGAGAAGACCCGGCTCTCAAATGGCGTTCCAACTTATCCCAAAGGTGTTCAGCAGTGACGTGCGGTACCTCTTGCTCGGGGTGAGGCATTGGTCCGCCTCTTGCTCCGCCTCCTGCCAACCAAAGCTAAACCCCCCCACCGGACGAAGCCCCGTCCCCAAGCTAGTGTAAAGAAGGAAGGGAGGAGCCTCCCTGTCCCTCACTTGCTCCTCAACGCTGAGGCTCCGTGACAGGTTACACAGGAGGATTTCCCTGCTGTGTAACCTGTTAGATGCTGATCTGAATGGAGAAAAAGCTGTCAGCTTCAGACATGAAGCCGACAGCTTTTTCCTCCATAATTCCAGGTAAGGCTCTGCCTCAAGCTGCCTCCCCTGACCGTACATCCCTGGTGTTCAGTAGTTGAGGCCAGGGCTTGGTACAGGACACTCCAGGTCCTCCACACCAAACTGGTCACACCATGGCTTTATAAAGCTGGGTTTGTACACAGGGGATAGTCATGGTGAAACTGAAAATGGTCTTCCCCAAACTGTTACCACAAGTTTGATGGTGCACAATTGGCTACAATGTTTTTGTAGTATTAACAGAACCTTACACTGGAGACACCTTACCTCAAGGTTGTATAAAATGTCTTTGGCAAAATGTTTTTATGCTGTGGCATTAACAGTCCTCTTCACTGCAATTATCTGAACTCAGTTTGGAGATGGGTCCAGTGATGATTGCACTCACCCTGCACAGAGATCTTCCAGCTTGTGGCACAACAATCTAAGCACTAGCAGACTGATGAGTTATCATCACTGAGGTCGGTTAACTCTGTAATTCACCTTTTACACACACAAGCACTAGCTGCCACCACTAATCGCTAAGGCTGGGTTCACACCTGGGCGTTTTTTTCCAGCTTGTTGTTTTCACGTTTTTTAGCACGTTTTTCCGTTCAGTGAAACGCGCGTTTCACTGGCGGTATGATTTTTTCCCCTCTTATTTTCTCTATTTTTAAAAAAACATTATTTTTTTTCCACTTTCAAACCTCCCGCCAGCTCCGCCCCCCTGCAAGGCGGCCGCTCGCAAGGGACGGAACCCAGAAGTCGGCAGCCGCCGCAGGACACAGCAGGGATCGCGGGCAAGGTAAGACCTGTATGCTGTATTCCCGAGTGTGGCTCTGTCAGAGCACAATGAAAACCAGACGAGCATAAGGTGCTAGTCAAAATATTTATTAAGAACAGTATCCACAGGAGTAAGCAGAGTCTTAAACCGGAACAAGCCAAGGTCAGGAGCCGGAGTGGGTAGTCGTCCAAGCCAGGTCAGGAACACAGAGATCAGCGTTGTCAGGAACAAGCCAGGAGCAGGAGCCAGAGAAGACCGTCAGCCAGGATCGGGTCATACACGGACTCAGGATACTCAGAGCAGCAGGAAAGCACTAGCAGGAAGACCGCACAAGGGCAAGGTCAGACTGGACTGAGTGGTATATATATATATGGTGAGTGGGGTGACATCATCACTCAGAGACAGGAAACTCCCATCTGACTCTCTCAGATGATGATCTCCTGTCTGGCCATAAGAGGGAGCCCGGGAGTAGTGAGCAATGTTCCAGAGTCTGCTTGAGCAAGGAAGGAACAGGTGAGTGAAATGGCAGCCAAGCTACAATGCTGCAAACCAGTAAAGTCAGGGTGGAACCCTGACAGGCTCGGGGTTACCATTTTGTTAACCCCGATCCACACTCGGGAATACCAATGGAAACGCGCGAAAATACGCCCCAAAGAAGCTCCTGTACTTCTTTGGGCATAGGGCGTTTTTCAGCACGTTCCTACGCGCTGTAAAACGCTCAGGTGGGAACGGAACAGAGTTTAAAATATGGTAACGTTCTTTAAAAGACAAGAAGTTCTTAATTTTTGATTTAGCGCATTTAGAGATTACGGTAAATGATTATTTACCATTGTTTTAGTAAAAAGAAAAAGAATTACGGTGCAAAAAAATACTGGCAAATTAGATTACAAATTAGACCATATGCAACAGTAAAATAAGCGAGATTAAAAGTGAAAAGTACTTAACAAGCTGCACCTGGTCTTTGGATTTTGGCAGAGTCCAATTGCTTCAGTGTAAAGCCGGCCATACACCTTACAACCATCGCACGACTTTCGTCTTGCGATGGTTGTAAGGTAATGAAAATCTCATACGATCTGCCCATCTTGGACAGGCAGATCGTACTTGTGATCATCGCAAGCCCGCCCCGCTGAGGGGAGGGCTTCCGATGACTCCAATGCTGAGCGGGCAGTGTGCGCTTGTGCACACCGGCCCGTTTGGCACTTGTCTTCCGAGCATGCCACTAACCCGTTGAAAATCGTACGATTTTCGGCAGGTTTTCAAGCGTGCTCGGAAGACAAAAGACGCGCAGCTGTACAGTAGAAACGGTTGCACGCCTTCCATACACCTGCCAATTATCGTACAATCGCGGGATCACACGCGACTATCCTACGATAATCGGCAGGTGTATGGGCACCTTTAGTCTGATTCTTACAGAGTCACTGGCCCTCAGTAATGACTCTCAGCATTCGTGCATAGTTTCAATAGGGGTTTGGGAGCTGTAAAGCTGCAGGTGCCCGCTTCTTCTGTGCTCCCTGAGGAAGGTGTTTACAGAAATTTCATAACCAATAAAAGGTTCTGAGGAGAGTGCTGAGGGGTGTTAAAGCGTTTCATGATAGTTAATATTACTATTATTATTATACAGGATTTATATAGCACTAACAGTGTGCGCAGCGCTTTACAATATAAGGAAGACATTACAGTCACAATACAATTCAATACAAGATGGTAAGGAGGGGGGCCAGTGATACATGAGGAGGGAGCTGTGTGGGGATGAATTGTTTGAGAATGTGATGATAGTTCAGCGGACACTTCCACATGCCAGTTTTTCTAAATGTATCAATATTTCCAGATGCCCATGTTTTAGGCTCCATTGACACCTATATTTTATGTTTAATTAGGGATTCCCGCATCAGGAACTTGTGATTTCCTGCAGCAGGAATATCTAATCTGCCGTTTACAAGCGGCAGCTGTCACAAATTCAAGCTAATGGCAGGTGTCAGCCTCTGCATTTGAAAGTGGCAGAATGTTGTTGGCAAGTCGCATGTAATCATATGTGATTTGATTACATGCGGTTAGGTATCAAGCACTCTCCCTGGATGCACCAATCGTTCACCAGCGGAAGATTAGGGATTCTTGCTGCAGGAACTTGCAACTTCCAGATGCAGGGATCTCTGTTGGTAGGTTGATTTCTGTCTGACCAAATGAGCCTTCGTGTCTATGTGCTGACTGTACCGATTCGCACTGAAAATATAAGTGTGAATGAAGACTTAAAGTTTCACAACCAGCATACCATTGCACAGAACAAAATCACAATTTGATTGAGATTAAACATGGAATACCTCAGGTGTATATATCTTTTAGGACATTTAATATGAATAAATACCCTTCTGTAGATTTTGGCCATGGCATGTTTGGTACCTAATTCATAGTTACTTTCTTATATATTTGGGTAGACACTCAATACGACTGTAATTTCATCATATCAGAAGTTATGGAATAGAATTTGGAAATAGAATTTGGGAGCTGGGTTGTATGAAAAAGGCAATACCAAGTCAAGTAGAGCCAGACGGTCCAATTATGACTGGAGCCCGATGAGCGATCAGAAGGGTTTTATGAAATGGCAATTTTACGATGGCTATTAGCCGGCCTGGATTAAGAGACCTCCTGATAATGGGTTTTAGCCATTTACAATTAGACTAATTGACGGCTGTGCAAGCAGGAATTATGATACTGCTACATTTTTTCGATCGTCTGCTAATGAAGCTTCATGGGATTTATTGCAGCCAGCTTGTGTCTTGAGATGAGCTGTGATCTAGTGTGAGGGTTGTTATGAAATGTGTTAGGTCTCTGCCTGGGCCTACATAGATGAGATTAAAATCTGATGATATTGTTGCAAATTTTGGAGAAAAAAGGGTGGCACTGTGTTCAGTGAAACAAGAACCTGCTTCATGCAGCCATCTGCCTTGAAAGATGCTTGTTGGCTCCGTAGCTACTTCTAGCAGTAATGTCTTGGATCACACCAGAACCCTATTTGCATGGAGTTTGTATTAGGGATGCACTGATACCAAGTACGGTACTCGGTACAAGTACAAGTACTGATACATTTTTGTTTATTGTTATGTGAGTTTTTCTTAAAAAAAATATTGACTAATGATTTCAGGACAGTGGTGGAGCGCCAGGGCCAGGTCCCAGCTGCAACCGCTGCAACCCTGGGAGTTCTCATGAAAATGCCAAGTATCGGCACCGGTATCTGATCAGGTATTGGTGCGTCTCTAGTTTGTATGCTCTCTGTCTGTTTGTGTTCACTTTCTCTGTTGGTAGGTTGATTTCTGTCTGACCAAATGAGCCTTGGTGTCTATGTGCTGAGTGTACAGACTGCAACCCCCTTTCAGAAATCTAGAATAGCGATTCGGCGGTGGAACAGGAAGCGACAGCAGGCCAACCGTGAGCGAGAGGACACCCTGATAAAAGCCACCGTCTCCTGCTAATTGTAGGATCCAATATAAGTCAACCTCGAGGGTGTCCAATTATGGAACCTGGACTAATAATAGAGCCGTTAAAAAGGATCCAGCAGGCATGCGAGATTTCAGAACGTCTGTCTGGTTCCATATGGAATGCAGAACTTCATCAAAGATCGGTTACAGTGTTCTTCTGCTCTAAACGTAAGTGGCGGCTGCTTGCCACAATGTATGGATAAATCCACTGCGGCATTGGTATGATGTCAGTTATTTTTTACTTGAGCAGAGCATTTGGTGTTTCCAAAGATGAGATACTTGGTTCTCGGTATCTGTTCTTATTCTGTATGTATGGACTCTGCACAGTACCATTTCTTGTGTCCTGTATGTCGTGTGTAATTCTCAGTATCTGTTTTATTCTGTATGTATGAACTCTGCATATTCCCACGTCTCTTGTCCTGTATGCCGGGAGTCATTCTCGTTATCTGTTCTTATTCTGTATGTATGGACTCTGCACAGTACCACTTCTCTTGTCCTGTATGCCGGGAGTCATTCTCGGTATCTGTTCTTATTCTGTGTGTATGGACTCTGCACAGTACCACTTCTCTTGTCCTGTATGCCGTGTGTAATTCTCGGTATCTGTTCCTATTCTGTATGTATGGACTCTGCACAGTACCACTTCTGTATGCCGGGTCTTATCCTGTGTGCCGGGTGTCATTCTCTGTTCTTATTCTGTATGTATGGACTCTGCACAGTACCACTTCTCTTGTCCTGTATGCCGGGCGTCATTCTTAGTATCTGTTCTTATTCTATGTGTATGGACTCTGCACAGTACCGCTTCTCTTGCCCTGTATGCCGGGTGTAATTCTCAGTATCTGTTCATCTTCACTATGCATGGTATGATCCTCGTGTTTTATTATGCGTGCTGCCAGCCCATTCAGAATAATTAGGCCACCTTAATGCATGATAACAAAGTTATGGTAACACATGAACATTTAACATGACATGTACTCTGAACACGCCCTCACTCTTCTTGCTGTGAGATAATGATGGAATAAGAGACCACAGGAATCATCCCCACGGTGGGACTTCCAGGTTGCAGGACCCGCCAATTAAACTAGATCCATGTCCTCGCTTGACTTTTTTTTCTTGCCTCATTTTCCTTCTTTGAAGACAAATCTATTTGCTTCATCGATCTCTTTTCACTTTCTTCTTGCCCTGGCGGTATTGAGTCAATCTCTTGAGGAGTCCACAATATGTGTGGGCGACTTCCTCTGGAAACACATATATGATTTATATGACAATCGATGGTCCTCTCCAGGTATTTCGTTGCAGTGCTGCCCATTCTATCAACTGTAAGTTTGGTAGAATCCTCCCCATTGTGGCCACCTTAGTTTCTCTTGGTTCACAAGTTGAAGGTCCCTATAATAAAACTATAACCACGTCCTTACTTGACTTTATTTTTACCTTTTTGTTTCTTCTTTGAAGATAATTCTATTTGCTTCAACTATCCCTCTTCACTTTCTTCTTTCTTGGTGGGACGACGTCCTTGATCTCTCTTGGTTTTCAAGTTGAAGGCCTCTCTGACAAATCTATAAACGTGTCCTCTCTTGACTTTATTCTTGGCCTTTTTTCTTTCTTTAAAGATAATTGTATTAGCTACATTGATCTTTTTTCTTTTTAATGCTTTTCTCATCTTCGTATGTCTTGACACTCCGGAGGCACATATAAGACTCAATTGTCCTTTTTCGGGTATTCTGTTGCAGTGCCGCCCAGTCCATAGTCAGGGATCCACCCTGACTTTACTGGTTTGCAGCATTCTGGCTTGGCTTCTTTGCCTGAGCAGACTCTGGAACGTTGCTCACTACTCCCAGGCTCCCTCTTATGGCCAGACAGGAGAGCATCATCTGAGAGAGCCAGATGGGAGTTTCCTGTCTCTGAGTGATGATGTCATCCCACTAACTATATAAACCACTCAGTCCAGTCTGACCTTGGCCTTGCGTGGTCTTCCTGCTAGTGCATTGCTGCTGCTCTGAGTATCCTGATTCTGTGTATGACCCGATCCTGGCTGACGTACTCCTCTGGCTCCTGCTGCTGGCTTGTTCCTAACAATGCTGATTTCCTGCTCCTGGCTTGTTCCTGACAACGCTGATTTCCTGGTTCCTGCTCCTGGCTTGTTCCTGACAACGCTGATCTCCGTGTTCCTGACCTGGCTTGGACGACTACCCATGCCGGCTCCTGACTCTGGCTTGTTCCGGTTTATAATTCTGCTTGCTCCTGTGGACACTGTTCTTGTCTGGTTTTCAATGTGCTTTGACATCCATTAACTGTTTGTCAGAATCATCTCCATAGTGCAACTTCCTTCTCCTGGTTTCCAAGTTGAAGGCCCGTCCAATGAAACTATACGCATGTCCTCATTTGACTTTATTCTTCGCCTTTTTCTTCCCTTAAAAGAGAACTATGGGGTAAGTGTTTTTCCCCATAGTTCTCTTAAGGGTCACGGGAGGACATATACTAGCGTCCTCCCGTCACCCAAAATTCAGTATATTGCAAGCTACAGCTCCCGGTATACTGAGACGCCGCAGCCGGGACGGATTCGACAATGCTGTTGAGATCCCCCCAGCTGCGTGAATGACAGCTGGCTCTGCCTATCTAGAGGCAGAGCCAGCTCTGCCTGCCCCCTCCCCCATCCGTTCCTCCAGTCAGCGCTGGAGGATCGGAGCGGGGAGGGGGGAATCCCTGCAGGGAGCCGTGACTGACATTCACCGCTCTGTGCAGGGAGATGATCGAGAAGTGAGCGAGCGACGGTATGTGTTCGCTCACCTCCCGATCTATTGAGCGGACCTGTGACAGTCTTATTGTCACACGTCGGCTCGAACTATGAGGCTGAGTGATTTTCAATCCCCTCATAGTTCTCCTTTAAACTATACCCATGAAAAATTATCTTAAAGATAATTGTATTTGCTACATTGATCTTTTTTCTTTTTAGTGCCTTTCTCACCTTCTTCTGTCTTGGCATTTATTTTTCTTTCATCAGTTGATCTTTCATCTCAGGTGTCCACAGTTTGTGAGGTTGTGTCCCTCCGGAGACACATATAACACTCGATTGTCCTCTCCGGGTTGCAGTGTCATCCAGTCCATTAACTGTGAGTTTGGCAGAATCATCCCCATTGTGGGACTTCCTTAGTTTCTTTTGGTTTCCGAGTTGCATCCCCCCTTCAATAAAAGTAAAATCATGTCCTCATTTGACTTTAGTCTTCCTTATTTTCCTACTTTGAAGTTAATTCTAAGATAAATATAATTTCTTCACCAATCTCTTGTCACTTTCTTCTGTCTTGGTGGGACTTTCTTAGATTTTCAATTAGAAGGTCCCTTCAATGAAACTATAAGCATGTCCTCACTTGACTTCATCCTTGGCCTTTTTCTTTCTTGAAATATAAATTTAATTTGCTACATTGATCTTTTTCTTTTTAGTGAGTTCTCGCCTTCTTCTGTATTCACAATATTTTATCTTTCATCGTCGATCTTTCATTTACTGGTGTCACATATGTGAGGTTGTGTCCCTCCGGAGACACATATAACACTCGATTGTCCTCTCCGGGTTGCAGTGTCATCCAGTCCATTAACTGTGAGTTTGGCAGAATCATCCCCATTGTGGGACTTCCTTAGTTTCTTTTGGTTTCCGAGTTGCATCCCCCCTTCAATAAAAGTAAAATCATGTCCTCATTTGACTTTAGTCTTCCTTATTTTCCTACTTTGAAGTTAATTCTCAGATAAATATAATTGCTTCATCAATCTATTTTGACTTTCTTCTGTCTTGGTGGGACTTCCTTCGTTTCTCAACTTGAAGGCCCTTCTAATAAAACTACAACCATGTCCACACTTGACTTTATTGTTGTCTTTTTTCCTTCTTTGAAGATAAGTCTCAGATACATGTATTCACTTCATCAATCTCTTTTCACTTTCTTCTGTCTTTGGTGGGACTTCCATAGATTTTCTTGGTTTCCAAGTTGAAGGTCAATGAAACTATAAGCATGTCCTCACTTGATATTATTCTTTGCCTTTTTCTTTCTTTAAGAATAATTTAATTTGCTACATTGATCTTTTTTTCTTTGTAATGCCATTCTCGCCTTCTTCTGTCTTCTTCTGTAATGCCTTCTTCGCCTTCATCTCAGGTGTCCACAGTACGGAAGGTTGTGTCCTTTCAGAAATACATAAAATAATCGATTGTCCTCTCCGGCCTTTCGCTGCAGTGCCGCCCAGTCCATTAGCTGCACGTTTGGCAGATCAGTGAATAATACATCTTGTTTTTCGTGCTTTGGGGATATTTTAGGAGGTCAGTCACTTTATCTGAGCAGAAAAGAGAAGGCAATGGATCCTTGGGATGTATTACACTAGCCATGAACTTCACAGACTTTGGTCTGGGACGGGGTGGGCGACTCCGGACGAAGTTGCCCAGTCCTGCTCTGGAAGAATCTTCTCATTGAGGAGTGTTAAAAGTATATCTAAACCCAAGAACAAAAATGTAATATATTTAATTTTTTCCTCCTTATGTTCACCTGGTGATCCTGCAAGCAACACACCTTCTGTCCAAGAGTGACAAAGCTCACTTATCAAACTGTATCTATGCATAATAATCATTGTTACCCTAGGGCTGGACTACAAGACCCTCACCCTCTTCTCCATAACAACAGGAAAAAACACTTACCCCATAGTTCTCTTTTAAAAATACATTCAAGTCCCTTAACTAGTAACAACAATGTATCTTATTTGTGTATCACTCGGCTGTAGATCCTCCAATCATCTCTGAATTGGTGCTGACACTGTCCTTCCTTCTGGAGGGGGGCTACGTCTGTTCCCCATGGTCCCTGTGTGTGTTGTAAAGTAGTCACCGCTCCAAGCTCACTCCCGGGATGGACTACAATCTCAATACAAATCAGTAGACTAAACATGAAGTTGTAGTCCATCCCGGTAGCGAGCTTGGAGCAGTGACTACTTTACAACACACACAGGGACCAGAAGGGGTGTCAGTCATTTTTGGTGTCACCCCTCCAATGTTACCGGGATTCCAATATAGGGTCATCTCTGAGTTTGATGAAGGGGACCCTGCGTGGCCCCGGAAAGAGCTTACAACCGAGAGGCAAGCATACGTTAATAAATGAAACCTTGATGCAGTCATTTGATTTGGTGTGGTGGTGACAGTCTTGAAATACCCCTCCAATGGTGTCACTCGGGTGTGGGCCGCACCCCACCCCCCCACCAATCTTGTGATGGCACTGGCTGATCCAGTTTTGATCAATTCCTCATAATGTTTTCACATCTATTTGTCTATTAGTTACATAGAAAGTCATTGCTGCACCTCAATATCATCAAGAGGAAGA
>NW_017308194.1:49898-58169 GCF_000935625.1 Nanorana parkeri | reverse complement strand
CCCCCCCCCCCCCCCCCAAAAAATATATACTGTATGTATTACTTCATTACCTTGAGTAATACCACCAAATGACGGGACCCATCAGGGAAACGTCTCAGGTCTGTGAGGAGTATACAGGTACGGGAGCCGAGGTGAGGAATAATAATCACACCTCTGAGATGAGACGTCTCCGGCCCGAAATAGAAATGTGCCGGATATATTTATCCCGGTGACGGGGAGACGCGTGAGCGCCCCGCACTACAACAGAAGATCCCCCCCACCGCAGCCTGGAAGTTTACAGTACTCCAGGTATGAAGAGATTTCGGTATGAAGGTGTAACGTGTAATTTTGTATCGTTTCCTCACTTCCTGAAGGAGAACTAAAACCAAAAATATCATAAATTACAGCTCAGATTGTCCTCAGATTGCCGTCAGATTGTCCTCAGATGTGCCGTCCTCAGATTGCCGTCAGATTGTCCTCAGATGTGCCGTCCTCAGATTGCCGTCAGATTGTCCTCAGATGTGCCGTCCTCAGATTGTCCTCAGATGTGCCGTCCTCAGATTGCCTTCAGATTGTCCTCAGACGTGCCGGCATTCGTTTTCCATTTTCAGGCTAAGAATGTCTTCAGCAAGTACAGAAAACACCTGTTGATCCTGCCAGAAATGTCGTGTCTTTATCACTTCCTGTGAGCTGAGTAATGTTATCTGCAGATTACTAACCTTACTAGGGATGCACCCATACCGATACTAGTATCGGTATGGGAGCCGAGTATTACTCGCTCTGATGCCTAGCCCGATACTTCCTGTGTCAGGAAACTGGGCGCCGCGTCATTACACGCTGCCCGGCTTCCTGATTGGCCGGGAAGCCGCCTCCATGCTCCCTCGTCACTTGTGACGAGAGAGCATGGAGGCGGCTTCCCGGCCAATCAGGAAGCCGGGCGCTGTGTAATGACGCGGCGCCCAGTTTCCTGATTGGTCAGAAAGCCGACTCCATGCTTTCTCGTCACATAGTGACAAAAAGCATGGGGACGACTTCCCTGCTAATCGGGAAGCCGGGTGGCGAGTCATTACACGCCGCCCCGGCTTCCTTAATGGGACTTCCGGTACCCGGTATTCGGTTTCGGCAAGTACCTGAAAAAAAAAAATATTGGTACTCGTACTCGATACCGAAATACCGGTATCAGTGCATCCCTACTCCTCACCCATCATGTAATGTAGATGAACAATGGCAGCTGCATAGAACTGTCATGTGTGTGCTATACACGGTTCCTGTGTTATCTCGAGGAGTGTAATCAGCACCCCTAGTTCCTCCTGTTCCTCTCTTGGGACTAGAGAATAATTATTTTGTGAAGATGAGGACAGAGGGGGATTTCGACGTTTGGCAAAAGATAACTTGGCAGAGCTGACACCCTCCATTCAACACGAATCCTGTTGCGTTGTCAGCCCACAAGAGGAAACGAAGAGCTGAGTGTTCTGAGCATTTCTGGGAGATCATGAGGTATTTTGGTGCTATATTAATCCTGTATGATAATGAGGACAGTGGGGAGGATTTAGTAGTTTAGAAAAAGATAACCGGGCAGGGCTGACACCATCCATTCAACAAGTATGTGTATTGTTAGGCCACAACAGGAAATTAAGAGCTGAATGCATTTCTGGGAGATCAACAGGTATTTTTTTACTACTTGCCAGGTTTTTAGTGCTATATTAACTGTTGGTGTTATAGAAATCCTGTGCAATAATGGGGCCAGTGGGGAGGATTTAGTATTTTAGCAAAAGACAACCGGGCAGAGCTGACACCATCCATCCAATAAGAATCCTGTGTGTTGTCAGCCCACAATAGGAGATTAAGAAATGAGTGCATTTCTGGGTATTGTTCTGTACTTGCCAGGCCTGTAGATGAGGACAGTGTGGAGGGTTTAATAGCTTAGCAAAAGGTAACTGGGCAGGGCTGACACCATCCATGCAACAAGAATCCTTTGTGTTGTCAGGCCACAACAGGAAATTGAGAGCATTTCTGGCATATCAACGAGGAAGTGTTCATGCATTGCAGAGACGTACTGCATTTCCCCCCGCGCCTCCCGACATGCACTTTAAGCTAGGAGCCGGCAAACTCTGGTCTTTCAGCTGTGATGCGACTACAAATCCCATGAGGCATTGCAAGACTATGACAGCCACAGGCATGACTCCCAGAGGCAGACGGATGATGGGATTTGTAGTTTCGTCACAGCTGGAGTGCCTACCCATGACATCATATGTCCGGTAGGAAAGGCCTTAGGCCTCGTTCACACCGTAGCCACGCCCTCCGGCCACAATGCGATCGCCCGCACGGGATCGCAGGGCACATTGTGCAGCAAGCACTATTTTGACCGCACCGCAGCCGAACGCACTGTGCCTTGCGATCCCGTGCGGGCGATTGCATTGTGGCCGGAGGGCGTGGCTACGGTGCCATTCACTTCAATGGCCCGCCACGCCCCCTCCTGCCCGGCAAAAAACTGAGCCGGCCGCAATGCGAGGCAGTGCGTTCCAGCCAGAATCGGTCCGGAACCCACTGCCTGTGGTATAAACGAACCCTTAGTCCTCTGGCATGACCAGAAATGAAGGTTCTGTCTTCAGGTCAGCTCCGGCACGGTGTAATGAGACAGAAGGAAAGAAAGTTGGAGCCGCTCAGCCGGCCAGATTGCCGATGTCTCTGTGTAGACAAGCCGTTCGTTATTGGAGGGAGCCACGCTAATTAGCTGTTCCCTAATTAGCGAATTAAAGACCAAACGTCCGCGCGGCGAAGGTGAAGACACAATCAGGTTCTTCAGACGATCTCCAGATGGCAGAACAATGACGCTCAGCTGTTTCCCGACAGGTCCAACCCCACCGCTCGCGTTGTTCGCGGGAACGTAGTCACGCCGGCCCTTTCTGTACGTTTCCTAGAGAGGACGAGAAGCTTGACAGCTCGGAGAGCCCGCAGAGCCGTCATGCCGCACGAGTGACAGCCGCTAATGTTTGTGTGGAAAGAAGAGGACAATAAAACCCTTTTGAACGCTATATGGGAGAGAGAGAGAGAGAGCGAAGAGCTCGTCTGGAAAAACAGGAGCTGCCATCTGCCGGTGCGTGGGAGGACGTTGGCTGATGTTGCAGTTGGAAACGGCGGAACCATCTGCTCCATTGACAGGATCTTGGCGCCGGCGTCTTCGCTGTCTTAGAAGATGGAATGGGTGAAGGAGCGTTCGTCAACGCCAAGTATCTGATATGGTGGGAACAAGACCTATAGCGCACCTTTCACCAATTCTCTTCTTCTCAGGATCATGGAACTCATGGGCTGAGGCCTTCACCCTGGTGTTAGGAGAGCCTGACCAGACAGACGTATGGAAGATACAACTGCTGACAAGAACTTGGCACCGGCGTCTTCGCAAGTATCTGATACGGTGGGAACAAGACATATATGGAGGACCTTTCACCAGTTCTCTTCTTCTCAGTTGTCTTCTCAGGATCCTGGAACCCATGGGCTGGGACCTTCACCCTGGTGTTAGGATAGCCTGACCGGACAGAAGTATGAGAAGAACTTGGCCCCAATGTCTTGGCTGTCTTAGATGATGAAACAGCTGCAGGAGTGTTCGTCAACCTCAAGTACAGTATCTGATACTGTGGGAATGAGACCTGTGGAGGACCTTTCACCAGGATCCTGGAACTCATGGGGCCTCCACCCTGGTGTTAGGAGAGCCTGACCAGACAGAAGTATGGAAGATACAATTGCTTACAAGAACTTGGCGCTAGTGTCTTCGCTGTCTTAGGAGATGAAACGGGTGAAGGTGCGTTCATCAACCCCAAGTATCTGATATTGTGGAAATTGGACCTATAGAGGACCTTTCACCAGTTCTCTTCTTCTCTACGTTCATACGCAGCAGATAGGCGATCTATAGAGTCTCTCAATTCAACTGGTTGATCATTAAAGTGTGACAACACTGACATGCAGTATGAAGTTCTGTCCCAGAGGTCTGACAGATTGCTGGAGAACTCATCTCTAGTGTACTCATAGTTTTCTCTGAGTTTCTGTGTTGGTTTTACTGTACGTTTGGGTCTCACACTCTGTTCGGCAATGTCTTCGCTGTCTTAGGAGATGAAACAGATGCAGGAGCATCCGTCAACCCCAAGTACAGTATCTGATATTGTGGGACTGAGACCTATGGATGACCTTTAACTAGTTCTCTTCTTCTCAGGATCCTGGAACTCATGGCTGGGACCTTCACCCTGGTGTTAGAAGAGCCTGACCGGACAGAAATATGGAAGATACAACTGCTGACAAGAACTTGGCGCCAGTGTATTCGCTGTCTTAGAAGATGAAATGGGTGCAGGTGCGTTCATCAGCCCCAAGTATCTGATACGGTGGGAATGAGACCTATAGAGAACCTTTCACCAGTTCTCCTTCTCAGTTGTCTTCTCAGGACCCTGGAACCCATGGGCTGGGACCTTTGTACTGGTTTTAGGAGAGCCTGACCGGACAGAAGTATGGAAGATACAACTGCTGACAAGAACTTGGGGCCAGCAACTTCTCTGTCTTAAGAGATGAAACAGGTGCAGGAGCGTTCGTCAATCCCAAGTATCTGATGCTTTGGGAATGAGACCTATGGAAGACCTTTCTATTCTTCTCCGTGGTCTTCTCAGGATCCCGGAACTCATGTGCTGGGCCCTTGCCCGGGTGTTAGGAGAGCCTGACTGGATAGAAGTATGGAAGATACAACTGCTGACAAAAGCTTTGTGCCGGCGTCTGTGCCGTCATTGAAGATGATATCGGTGAAGGAGCGTTCGTTAATCCCAAGTATTTGATATGGTAGAAACGAGACCTAAGAATGACCTTTCACCAGTTCTCTCCTTCTCAGGATCCTGGAACTCATGGGCTGGGACCGTCACCCGGTGTTAGGAGAGCCTGACCAGACAAAAGTATAGAAGATACAAAGGCTGACAAGAACTTGGCACCGGCGTCTTCGCTGTCATAGAAGATGATATGGGTGAAGGAGCGTTGGTCAATCCCAAGTATTTGATATGGTGGGAACAAGACCTATGGAGGACCTTTCACCAGTTCTCTTCTTCTCAGTTGTCTTCTCAGGATCCTGGAACTCATGGGCTGGGACCTTCACCCTGGTGTTAGGGGAGCCTGACCGGTGCAGAAGTATGGAAGCTTTAAATGCTCTATGATGTTTTTACATGAGGACAGTGAGGAGGATTTAGTAGTTTTACAAAAGACAACTGGGCAGAGCTGACACCATCCATGCAACAAGAATCCTGTGTTTTGTCCGCCCACAACAAGAAATTAGGGTCTGAGTGCATTTCTGGGAGACTAACAGGTATTTTTCTGTACTTGTTGGGTCTTTAGATGAGGAGAGTGAGGGAGATTTAGTAGTTTAACAAAAGATTACTAGGCAGGGCTGACACTATTCATACAACAAGAGTCCTTTGTGTTGTCAGGCCACAACAGGAAATTAAGAGCTGAGTGCATTTCTGGGAGATCAACAGGTTTAACAAAGGATAAACCATGAGGAAATGTTCATGTATCGCAGTGGTGTACTTACAGTAAGTTACATAAAGTTCCTTGTTCAGGGACTTCCTTTTTCCAGAACAGGAATAGATGGGAAATCTTCCAATGGGGACACTAGTTCTGGTGACCTTGCTGACCACCAGGGATTCCCATTACTTTGGAAGGATTTCCTCTCACTTCCTGTTGTAGCTATTAGCCAGGAAGTGAAGGAAAATCTAGTTCTGGTGACCCTGCTAACCACCAAGGATATCCATCACTTTGGAGGGATTTCCTCTCACTTCTTGTACCTATTAGGCAGGAAGTAAAAGGGAAGTCTAGTTCTGATGACCCCGATGACCTCCAGGGATATCCATCACTTTGGAAGGATTTCCTCTCACTTTTTGTTGTGGCTATCGGATTGAAAGTGAAGGGAAATCTATTTCTTGTGACCTTGCTGACCACCAGGAATTTCCATCACTTTTGAAGGATTTCCTCTCACTTCCTGTTGTGGTTATCAGACCAGTGAAGTGAAGGGAAATCTCCCCAATAGGAGTTTGCGGCTACTGAGGAATGTATATATTTAAATGACAGGTTTTTTGTGTGTGCCCGGAACTCAGCTTTGAACATCTTTTGCCTGTTTGCTTGCTGTGCTCGGTCTGACGTTCCCCTTTAAACGCCCGCAGTTATTAAATGGTGTGTGCGCAGTAAATGTCATGGGGGCAGGACGGAGAGGACAACTGATATGCAAATGAGCTTTTGGCATTAGAAGAGAAAATATCACTTATCCGGACTAATTTCCTCGCGTTTATATAACCAGAAAATGGGCTCGACACATTTCATTACTGAGCGCATCTAAATGCCAGATTCTGTCGTCCCGCCCGGCCAATCGTAATTTGCCGGAGAAGCCGCTTCTGGGCTATGAATGAGTCAATGGCATTCACGTTTAATCTCCATGGATTGGCGGCAAGAGGTGGTCGATTTCCTGTAAGTGGTACGGTCGTATCCCGCCGAGCCGTAATGACCTCATTATAAAGATGTCGTCAACCCAATCACCAGAATCTCATCGAAGCTTCAACATCTCTATGACATTCCATTTTCATTCTTCGGATAGTGCAGCTTCTATTAAAATAATCCCCGGTGGTCCTGCCATGGCGGTCCTTGTTCAGGCACTTCCTGCCAATGGCGGCACTAGCGATGGAACAAGTACAAAGAAATAAAAACTGAAAAAAGATACAATATGTATAATTTGCTACAATATAATACACTTTTTAAAGATTACAATATATATAATTTGATACAATATAATACACAGATACAATGCAATTAAAGTGAACATTCACAGGCCCCTCCCACATTACGTAATTACCCCCCTCTTCTCTCCTATTTGGATATTTAGACTGTCTCCTTCCCGAATACCTTTTATCTCTCGGGACCCCTTCTGGAACCTCTGGGATTATTGTATAGGTGAGAATTACATTCCATTCACCTCACAGAAGCACATGCACTGTAGAGCACCCCTAAGCCTCCTGGGATGCATGAGATCCATATCCTGGCGCCAACTGTCCCTTGCTGGTTCTTGCAGTTGGCCCCTTGATGTCGCAGAGTGACATGTGCTGTAGACCAACACAAAGGGGGTTATTCACAAAGGAGCCGAAGGATCCAGCCATAGCTTCGACTGATCCTTCAGTTTCCTTTGGTCACCGGAGCCCTTCGGTTCGTGCATGGGCTATTCACTATAGCCTGTACAGCAGCCCAAGGAGGCAGAGCGGCTCAGCCAAGCCAAAGGCATATGCTTTGGCTCGACTGAGCCCGAAGTGACACCCGAAGTGGGGCGAACGGCCTGCCGAAAGGGCCATCAGTAAGCCCTGCAAATGACAGCTGGGCGGAGCCAGTCGTGATCTCACGGCTGGCTCCGCCCCGTTGTTATTCATTTGCCTGGGATCTGCTAGAAGACTCTAGCAGGTGCCGGCCAATAAAAAAACAGAAAAAGCAGAGCATGTTCGGCTGACCGAAGTGCAGCCGATGTACGACTGAAATCAGCCGTACTGAGCCGTAGTGAATAGGCAAACGTTGTTCGGCTCACTTCACTACGGCTCGGTTATTCACTCGGCTGCCTTCGGCACCTTTGTGCATAACCCCCAATGTGTCCTGAGATGCATAATATCAATATCCCAGTAGATGGCGTATCATCTGTCTCTTAGTGGTACTTCCAGGTGGTGCACAGTGACAATTGTGCTGTAGAGCACCCCCTAAACCTTACGGGGATGCATGATATCGATATCCTAGGAGATGGCACATCATCAGTGGGCCACCTGTCCCTTGCTGCTTCTTCCAGCTGGCCCCCTAACGACACACAGCGGCGCATGTGCGAGAGAGCACCCCAAAGTCTCTCGGGATACCAACATTACGCATTCCCAGGAGGCTTCTGGGTGGTCTATGCAACATTCGCTGCTGTGGTGCCGATGGACATATAATTCTCGCCAAGGCAAAAATTCTGGGGGCCCAAAGAGAGCCAGGGGGGCAGCTGCAAGAACACTTAAAGGAGAACAATGAGATGTGAGCTGTAGCTCCCTATATACTGAGCTTAGGGTGACGGGAGGACGCTAGTTTGTGTCCTCCCGTTACCCTAAGGAGAACTATGGGGAAAAACACTGACCCCATCGTTCTCCTTTAAGAGGCAGCCGGCCCCTGGATGATGTACAAATAACGGTGCGGGATCCGACATGCAGCAGCAGAACACTGGATTCGCTTGGAGAAGTACTTTCAGGATAACCCAGGTAAGTGGAGGTT
>NW_017308194.1:49404-49752 GCF_000935625.1 Nanorana parkeri | reverse complement strand
TCTGACCTATAGCTGTACAATCATCAAAACCCCTTGCTCTCTAACTTATTGTAGAGCAGCAGGCTTTTATGTCGCCATTCATCCTAAATGGCACCCCAAGGAACCTCCTGCTGTTGCAATAGGGTTAGGGTTGCATGCACTCCTGTAACACATGCCTGCCGGGAGACGTGTTGGGGCAATGCACCCGTGTACCTAGCGTGTGTAGCCCTGCACTGTGCAATAAACGCATGGATCCCGCGTACTAGCGCATTGCTACGGTGTGACCCTTATCAGATCCAATGCGAGTCTTTATCTCTCTCCTGCACAGAGCGCTCACACAGCAATACAAGTCTTATTATTCCGCTGTGT
>NW_017308194.1:42081-49363 GCF_000935625.1 Nanorana parkeri | reverse complement strand
CTGGGACCCCACTGACCCCCGTTCTATGTCTCCATCTCCCGGAGTATTTCATGCAGAAATGAGACTTTTACCAGTTCCGTCACTTTAATCGTTTTCAGGATTCTTCATCTACAATCTTCATTGTGTGCACGGCTCCTCTCCTGAGGGGGGTGTGAGCTGCACTGTGTGTGACTGGTGGTGATGATCGGGCCAGCATGAAGGCAGCAGCAATTTGTATACATGAGGGGCTCTTATAGAAGAAGGTCCACAAATGTCAGAACTCCGGTAATGAATTCTTACCAAGAGCCGCACTGCCGTGACAGGATCCACTTTCCAGAAGAAAATCTTGTACATTGCCGAGCTCTCTTTTCTCTTCTCTCCTCTCTTCTTTCCCCACTATTCTCTCCTCTTCCCTGTCCTCTCTCTCCTCTCCTCTTTCCTCTCTCACATCTTTTCTTTCATCTCGACTCTCTCCTCTCCTCTCTCCCCTCTCTTCTCTCCGCTCTCCCCTCTATTCTCCTTCTCTCCTCTCTCTTCTGTCCCCCTCTCTTCTCTATTCTGTCCTTTTCTCTTCTCTCTCCTCTCTCCTTTCTTCTCTCCCCTCTCATTTCTCTTCTCTCCTTCTCTCCCCTCTCCTCTCTCTATTCTCCCCTCTCTTCTCTCCGCTCTCCCCTCTATTCTCCTTCTCTCCCCTCTCCTTTCTTCTCTCCCCTCTCATTTCTCTTCTCTCCCCTCTCTTCTCTCCTCTCTTTTCTCTCATCTCCCTCCTCTCCTCTCTCCCTTCTCTCTCCTCTCTCCCATCTCTTCTCTCCGCTCTCCCCTCCCCTGTCCTCTCTCTATTCTCCCCTTTCTCCTCTCTTCTTTCCCCTCTCTTCTCTCTCCTCTCCTCTCCTCTCCTCTCCTCTCCTCTCCTCTCCTCTCTTCTCTTCTCTCTCCTCTCCTCTCTTCTCTTCTCTCTCCTCTCTTTTCTCTCATCTCCCTCCTCTCCTCTTTCCCTTCTCTCCCCTCTCTTCTCCCCTGTCTTCTCTCCTCATTCTCACACTGGACACTTAAAGACACGGGTGCATGGCAGCACAACTGAAGACAAAAGGGTCACAGTGGTACACTTGGAGACACAGGAAGAACTTGGAGACACGGGGCACACAAAGGCAGATTAGGAGACGCAGGTTGCACTTGGAGATACAGGGGCACAATTGAAGACACAAGAGAGCACAAGGGAAGATTAGGAGACACGGGGCACACTTGGAGACATGGAGGCAGTCAAGGCACCCTTGCAGATGCGGGATGTAGAGCGGTTCTTTCAGACAGTGGCACAGAGGTCACAGTAGGCACAGGGGTCACAGTAGGCACAGGGGTCACAGTAGGCACAGGGGTGCAGACACTGGAAGCATTGGGGTCGGGATGGGGCTCAGCTTAGGCATAGTGATGCATTGCTTGAATGCCAAGCTGTGCATCGCTTTGCCGTTTAAACAAGTAACAGTCATGAAAGTTATCTCCTGAATGGTGATGACACCAAAACTCCAGACAAAACCCAGAAATGCCGGCAGTCACACACCGGTGGGTAGACCCGGCGCTGGATCCCAATCATCCCAGGAAAGATGACTGTTGCAGTCAATGATAAAATCCATATTCCGCCATCTGAAAATGGCCAACGTTTAAAGTGATCGATGCCACAACATTGGTCATTTTATAAATACATAAAGTGTTACTGTGACCTGAATACCCAATGACCAGATCCTGAGTTAAACGTAGGGAACGTGGAAGTATCGGTCAGAAAAATGGCTGAATGTGGCTGGCGAATGTTTTTTAAACTTGCGGCAGGTGTTTGGTGGCGCAAAAGCAGCAGACAAAAAGCAGATCTATCAATGGCCGCTTCATAAATACACTCAACAATGTTAGATTGTAACATTTCTAGAAGAGACATTATGGGGAGGATTCGGTAGGACCACAATCTGGCAGAAAGAGATGGGGGGAAGTTCCAGTAGGGGATTATGGAAAGCAGGGTTAAAAGTGGAGCTTTCTTTTAAAACGGGTAAACAGATGAAAGGGACCTGCTGGCATCCGATAAAACCCACCTGCGTCACGCATACCATTTCACAGAACAATGGAATTCCTCCCGTCCTCGGGTTCTATTATTATCTCAGTTTGCTCAGATACAATTTATGTAACGAAGGAAGCTCCGGTCGTAAAAGACAATTAAAGACGGCACACCTGGAGTTCACCCCCCACCAGTCCTTATCTGTCATCCTCGTTCCTTCACAAAGCCCATTCTGAGCCATCGGGCCCAATGGATGGACGAGGGCAGCGCAGCGACTTTATTAGGATAATATTAGGATAATAATTTCCTCATCCCGAATCCCACTTCTAATTGGGAAGATAATTCTATACAGAGGGGAGCAGACAGTGAGTTTCCCAGAATGCATCAGGAGGCAAACACTTTGAGTCCTCTGAGAGATGAGATCTCTTCAATACAGCGGAACAAAATAATAGATTAAAAAAAATGTGCAAAAGAAAGTGAGAGAGAGGGAAAGAGGAAGGGAGAGCGTGGAAGGGAGAGAGGGGAAGGAGAGAGAAGCAGGGGGAGAGAAAGGGAGAGAGAGGAAGGGGGAGAGAGGAAGGGAAAGAGATGAAGGGGGAGAGAGAGGAAGGGGGAGAGGAAGGGAGAGAGGAAGGAGAGAGAGGAAGGGGGAGAGGAAGGGAGAGAGGAAGGAGAGAGAGGAAGGGGGAGAGGAAGGGAGAGAGGAAGGAGAGAGAGGAAGGGGGAGAGGAAGGGAGAGAGGAAGGAGAGAGAGGAAGGGGGAGAGGAAGGGAGAGAGGAAGGAGAGAGAGGAAGGGGGAGAGGAAGGGAGAGAGGAAGGAGAGAGAGGAAGGGGGAGAGGAAGGGAGAGAGGAAGGAGAGAGAGGAAGGGGGAGAGGAAGGGAGAGAGGAAGGAGAGAGAGGAAGGGGGAGAGGAAGGGAGAGAGGAAGGAGAGAGAGGAAGGGGGAGAGGAAGGGAGAGAGGAAGGAGAGAGAGGAAGGGGGAGAGGAAGGGAGAGAGGAAGGAGAGAGAGGAAGGGGGAGAGGAAGGGAGAGAGGAAGGAGAGAGAGGAAGGGGGAGAGGAAGGGAGAGAGGAAGGAGAGAGAGGAAGGGGGAGAGGAAGGGAGAGAGGAAGGAGAGAGAGGAAGGGGGAGAGGAAGGGAGAGAGGAAGGAGAGAGAGGAAGGGGGAGAGGAAGGGAGAGAGGAAGGAGAGAGAGGAAGGGGGAGAGGAAGAGAGAGAGAGGAAGGGAAAGGGGGAGAGGAAGGAATAGAGAAAGGGAGAGAGAGGAAGGAGAAGAGAGAGAGATGGAGAGAGAAAGGGAGGGAAAGAGAGGAAGGGGAAGAGAGGAAGGGGTAGAGGAAGGGGGAGAGGAAGGGAGAGAGGAAGGAGAGAGAAGGGGGGGGGGGAGAGGAAGAGAGAGAGAGGAAGGGAAAGGGGGAGAGGAAGGAATAGAGAAAGGGAGAGAGAGGAAGGAGAAGAGAGAGAGATGGAGAGAGATGGAAAGAGAAAGGGAGGGAAAGAGAGGAAGGGGAAGAGAAAGGCGGAGAGGAAGAGAGGGAGGGAGAGGAAGGAAGGGACTGAAAGGGGGAGTGGAAGAGAGAGAGAGAGAGAGAGAGAGGGAGAGAGAAGAAGAATGGATAAAGGAAATGAGGGGGAGAGGAAGGGAGGCGGAAAGAGAGAGAGAGAGGAAGGGAGCGGGGGAGAGAGACTGGAAGGAAGAGAAGGAGAAAGGGATCGAGGAAAGGAGAGGAATGAAAGGAGGAAATGAAGGGGGAGAGAGAAAGAGAGGAAGGGAAGGAGAAAAGAAGAGAGAAAGGAATGGAGGGAGAGGGGTAGTGGAATGGAGGGAGAAAAAGCTGAATGAAGGGAGACAGAGAGATGAAGGAATAGTGGAAGGGAGGGAGAAAAAGGGGGACTATAGAGACTGATAGAAGAAGAGAGACAAGAAAAATAGGAGAACAAGAGAGGGTGAAAGAAATAAGTAAGAGGAAGAAAGTAAGAGGAAGAGAGACAAAAAAAAAGGGAAATATGAAAAAGGCAAAGATGGAAAAATAAAAGAGAGAGAAGTATGGAAGTAGAATGGAAGAACATGTTTAGGACAAAGGGATGCAGATAAAGAGAGATGAGGTGAGACGGAGATAAACCAGGAAGACAGAGCAGTATAGAATTGGGAGGGAGAAGGAAGAGAGAAGAAGGGAGGGAGAGCTGTAATGGGGTTGGAGATGTTAGCAGAGAATTAGTGAACGCTGCAATAGTCAGCTGGACAGAAAATCTTTGTGAGGGAAGAAGCTTCATGGTTGGCCCTACAGATCTCTGGGAGACTTGCTGCCACCTCTCCCTCCGAACTAGCCAACCCACAGGCACATTTTACAATCGGTTCCACCAGAATTGTGTTATTGTTGAGTAAAAGGGAGCAATGACTTTGTACTTGGTAGCTATGTAAAACTTTAAACCCTTCATGGCTCACTTATTGAGCAACGCTTACACTGCCCACATCCTCAATGTCACACCAAAAAGTCTCATACCCCATATGGGGGACATCTTTGGGATGGGGGGGGGGGGTTCTCCTTCCTTCTAAGGTTTATAAATCATCAGACTGGTTTCCAGTAGAGGTATGAGCTGGCTTAACCCAGCTGTCTTCTGCAGAGACAGTGATAAATAAGATCTAGAATTCACCTTGGTACCTTCCATCCTTAACTGGATAATGTCAGTTAACAGACCAAGGGGCCTCTGAGGCAGACTATTTTTCGGTCTCCCCATTTGACTACTAGACAAGTAAAAACATTTATTGTGTATCAAATTGAGGTGATCCATGTCCTTGTCTATGTGATAGAGATCCAAACATCCATCACACCCACGTCAAGCATAAACGGGACTCTACGTCCCCAAAGGCCCTTATACAGCTTGCAAGTCTACACCAATGATAAGCCGGAGGTGGCTGAAAAGGTCATTTAAACCAAACCTATGCCATTGTTAATGTTAGTTGCCTGACCTTCAAGATGATACAATGATGCAGCATAACAGCCAAGAATTTGACATCTTCAGGAGAGGCGGAGATGGTTTAAGGTAGAAAAGGGCCCTTAGTAAGGCAGCAGCATTGACCTTCTATTCCCTTGACATCAATGAAGATTGCACAAGCCAGCCCATGCGTATTGTCTTCACTGGCATGACCCCAACACCAAATGCTTACAGGTCCTTGTGAAGTGACCGGCAGTAGAATGAAAGTTCTAGTTGCCTGGACGGCCACCGGTTTCCATGTTCCTACCTAGGTTACCTTCTGGATAATCTGGCTTTGGGGGAAAGTCATTAGAAATAAACTCCATGTTGCTTTTCCATGTACAAAATGTTTAATGGTGGTAGCAACATTAGCGATAAACTGTTTAAAATTAACTCTGTTACAAAAACTAGAGGCCATCACCTAAAATTGGTGGAAAAAAAATTCCAGCACAAGGGGCGAAGGGGGTTCTTCACAGTAAGATCAGTTAGGGTCTGGAACTCACTGCCACAGGCGGTGATTTCAGCAAAGAATGTGGAATTGTTCAAGAAACTTTTGGACGATTTCTTAAGGGACCGTAATATACAGGGGTACAGGTAATATACAGGGGTGCGGGTACTCCTAGAATGAGATCCTAATAGGTTGGACTTGATGGACTAATGTCTTTATTCAACCTCAAATACTATGTAACTATGTAACTATCCTCGGAGGTGAGGGTTCTTGAGAGGAGCACTCCCCCATCAAGGCATTTTGATATTTGCATAACTCCTCCGAAGCACCAGCCCACTGCTTGCATCAGGGCTGAGGACTCTTGAAAAGAAGTACTGGGGCAGGGCACTGTGATGTTTTTTAGGAAGCTACAGTATGTACAGCACTCTGCTGGCCCCTCCCACCAGCCATGATCTACCTGCATTGCTTAGAGAAGCACAGAGACTTAGAGGGTCATTCACAAAGCAGCCGAAGGCAGCCGAGTGAATAAACCAGTCGAAGTGAAGTGAGCCGAACAACGTTCGACTATTCACTCCGGCTCAGTACGGCTGATTTCAGCCGTACGTCGGCTAAAATCAGCCGTACATCCGCAGAAGGACTTCGACTCAGCTGATCCAACATCTGGGGCCGAATGGCAGTGAGTGAATAGCCGAATGCCACCGACAGCTAACTCCACCCAACTGTTTCTTATTGGCTGGCACCTGCTAGAGTCTTCTAGCAGGTCTCAGCCAATGAATAACAACCGGGCGGAGCCGGCCGTGATGTCACGACCGGCTCTGCCCAGTGGTTATTGTTTAATGACAGATAAGTGTTTCCCCCGGTCATTCGGGGATGCCGCTCTGTCATTACAACTGGGCGGAGCCAGCTGTGAGATCATGGCTGGCTCCGCCCAGCTGTTATTTGCGTGGCGGAAGTCCGGCCTCCGGCAGGCCGTTTGCCCCACATTGGCTTTCACTTCGGCTCAGTCGAGCGGAAGCATATGTCTGCGGCTTGGCTGAGCTGCTCGGCTGCCTTTGGCTACTATTCAGGCTAGATCATGAGCCGTGAGATCATGGCTGGCTCCGCCCAGCTATTATTTGCCCAGCGAAAGGCCGGCAGTTCGCCCCACTTCGGCTGTCACTTCAGCTCAGTCGAGCCGAAGCATATGCCTTCGGCTTGGCTGAGCCGCTCGGCCACCTTTGGCTGCTACAGAGGCTGAAGTGAATAGCCCGTACAGCAGCCCTTCGGTTCCCAAAGGGCTCCCGCAGCCAAAGCGAGCCGAAGGATCAGCCAAAGCTACGGCTGGATCCTTCGGCTCCTTTGTGAATTCCCCTTTTAGTGATGACATCATTGGGTCTAAAATAAGGTTTTATTAAAACATTTCATTAGCATTACGATGGGGGAGGGGAATCAGGGAATGTGAAATATAAGCAGAATACTCTTTAAGCTGTAAAATTCCTCTTGTGCCTCGTTGACATTTTTTTCCCCCCTTTTTCTTCAAACCGTGAAATTAAAATACAGATTACCGCCGTTCCCCGCAGAGTCAGCCGCAGAGTCAGCGCCGCTCCCCTTTGGTCCACAGAGAGCTTATAAAACCTTTCTATGACATCGATGACTTACTGTTTCTGTAGCTTTCCAGTCACTTCAATGTAACCAACCTCAATAACCATTTCAAGGAATTGGATTCTGTTGATCTTATTCCTGCAGACGGTGAGATGTCGTATGACAGGTGCCGAGCTGGTGGTTCGTAAATCTGACAGTTGTCACGGCGGGTGTCACGCGGCGCCAGCGCTTTACTACCGACCCACCGCCAGCGGATT
>NW_017308194.1:40592-42067 GCF_000935625.1 Nanorana parkeri | reverse complement strand
TGGGGCAGTGGCGTATCCAGGGTATGACACATATTGCGCATGCCCTGGGCGCCACTTGAAGGGGAGGGCACCGCTTAGGGTTACCACCATTTCTTCAATCGAAACCCGAACACTCTATCGCCATGCAGCTATTTTCTTTTTTGGAGCATATAGAGGAAAGAGTGAGGAGAGAGAGTGAGGAGAGACAGCCAGGAGAGAGAGAGAGTGAGGAGAGACAGCCAGGAGAGAGAGAGTGAGGAGAGACATCCAGGAGAGAGAGTGAGGAGAGACAGCCAGGAGAGAGAGTGAGGAGAGACAGCCTGGAGAGACCGCTAGGAGAGAGAGTGAGGAGAGACTGCCAGGAGAGAGAGTGAGGAGAGACCGCTAGGAGAGAGAGAGTGAGGAGAGACAGCCTGGAGAGACCGCTAGGAGAGAGAGTTAGGAGAGACCGCCAGGAGAGAGAGTGAGGAGAGACCGCCAGGAGAGAGAGTGAGGAGAGACAGCCAGCATAGACCGCCAGGAGAGAGAGTGAGAAGAAACAGTCAGGAGCAGTGGCGTCACAAGGGGGGTGCGGCCTGCACCCGGGTGACACCATTAGAGGGGTGACACCAAAATGACTGATCCCCTTTGTAAACGACCGAGTGCCCAACAGTTTCAGTAGAGAGGAAAGGACCCGGCGGCATACCTCATCCCGCCGGGTGACTGTTCCCTCTTCTCTCTGCCAGCGTCCATCATCAAGATGGCCGGCAGCAAGTATCAAATAGATAACCGTGCATGCGCAATTACGTCACAGCGGGGTGTTACCTGGTCTCCGCTCTGGGTGACACCCTGCCTCGGGATGCCCCTGGCCAGGAGGATGAGTGAGGAGAGACAGCCAGGAGACAGAGAAGAGAGACAGCCAGGAGAGAGTGAGGTGAGACAGCCAGGAGAGAGAGAGGTAAGACAGCCAAGAGAGAGAGATCTGAGACAGCCAGGAGAGAGAGAGAGAGAGACAGCCAGGGGAGAATGAGGAGAGACAGCCAGGGGAGAATGAGGAGAGACAGCCAGGAGAGAGAGAGAGAGACAGCCAGGGGAGAATGAGGAGGGAAAGCCAGGAGAGAGGAGAGACGGGCAGCAGAAATAGCGAGCAACACATCTGCCTAAAGCAGTACCCCTGGGCCCTTCAAGACTTATCTGCAATCTGTGACTCAGACGCCTCCATGCTCCCTTAGTTCCAGCATCCCTCCGTGTCCCGTGCCTCCTCCATGCAGTGACATCATTGGTTGCCAGGAGCTGGGCGGCATGCCGACGAGTGTCTCAGGTTCTAAGAGCCGGACGGGGAGATGTATATGGTCCTTCCCACCGCTCTGCACCGGCAATGTACGGCACAGCGAGGAGGTCTGCAATGGCACGAAGTGGGTTCATATCCTTTGCAGGTGTTGAGGAAGATATTTTTTAATGGAAGTTTTTGTCCCTTTAAGACTCCAGCGATGACTTACAGAAGAGGATTTGAGGGG
>NW_017308194.1:9435-40563 GCF_000935625.1 Nanorana parkeri | reverse complement strand
ATGGAAGCTGTCATGAATAATCCTATGCAGATTCTGTGCCGGGAGACGAATCCCTCGTTACTGCGAAACACCAAAACATGGTGGCAATATTGAGGAAAAACAAGAAGACAAATGACAGAAATCTCTTCTGATTTGCATGTGTAACCTGCAAAAAACTGCATGACGAGCAGAGAGATTCTTTGCACTGCATTGTGTGTCGGAGCCGTGCAGGTCGCAGGTCGCAGGTCGCAGGTCGCAGGTTGTTCGAAAGCATATATAAACTCTCTAAAATCTAATATACAATTTGACATTTTAATACCTTCAATTTCCTTCTCGATACTTTTAAATCTGCAGCTCTCGTTGAAATTATCCCCGGCGTTGTCACCATAAAAGTCTTTGCTCAGGCACTTCCTTTTATAGGGTGACAATGCTCTGCCCTTGTCTCACACTTGTGCCCCTGTGTTGTCACCATGTCACACGGACTTCTGATGAAGACTGTTTCAACACACATTACAGAGACATGGTCCCCTGTTGTCACCCTCAGAAAACTCGCCCTGAGAAGCGCCACGCAGCCATCACAGCTCTGGATTTCTGGCGGGATTGACAGGTATTTTTTGCACTTATCAAACAGATTTCAGCTGTGAGATTTCCTTGAGCCTCCGCCCCCTTCCTTGGTTTCCCCCGATCCCTCATCGACAGGCTGATGACAATTTTGCATCAAATCTTTCCATTTTCATGACATACCTTATTTTAGACCCAATGATGTCATCACTGGGTCTCTGTGCATGTCTTGCAATGCAATGCAGGCAGATCACGGCTGGTGGGAGGGGCCGGCAGAGTTCTGTACATAGCTTCCTGAAAACATCACAGCGCCCTGCCTCAGTACCACTCACAAGAGTTCTCAGCTCTGATGCAAGCAGTGGGCTGGCCCTTGGGAGGAGTCATGCAAATATCAAAATACCTTGATGGGTGGATGTCACATGTCAGTATAGAGAAGTGGGTGTTACTAGGCAGGCTGTATTTGCATAGGTGACGCCCACATGGGGGATGCTGAGCCTCTATGATTGACAGAACTGAAATCTTTTGAATGAAAGGGGGCGGGGCCAGGGGCAGTCACATTGAGGAGGCAAGAGCCAGATGATGTTGTATGCCCTCCAGCCAGGAAATGAGGCGGAGCTCTATTCGGCATGCTGCAGCTTCTAATGCACATTGTGAGAAGCTCACATAGGGCATGCTGGGATATGTAGTTCCTCTACAACCCAATCCTGCCTGTCCCTCTTCCCTGACATTATTTCATATCAGCTCTATGATATACAGACAATTAATGAGCCATTTTCTCCCAAGCTCCGCTATTGTATTCCTGCCAAACCTCGGCTCCGGCGGACGCGGCTAATCTGCTTGATTCCACGTCATTGTTTACGGCGGTGTTCACATCACAGACTTGTTAATTTGCCGCATGCCGCGTGGAAGGACTGCGAGTTCGCCGACCCCTGTCCTGCGCAGGGCGCTCAATCCGTCGCGCGAAGGTCACTAATTGTCCAAGAGTGTACCGAGCTCCCATCACTGGAAGAGAGACTACATGTGACCAGATATCAGGACCACCTACAGGGAAACCAGGATATACAATGTATCTGTCTGAGGGTGGGAAGGGGGAGGACAGGTTTGAAGGTGTAAAGGGTAAGGACAGGTCTGAGGATGTGGAGGGGAAGGACAGGTCTGAGTGTGTGAAGGGGAGGACAGGCCTGAGGGTGTAGAGGGGAAGGATAGGTCTGAGGGTGTGATGAGGAAGGAAAGGTCTGAAGGTGTGGAGGGAAAGGACAGGTCTGAAGGTGTGGAGGGGAAGGACAGGTCTGAGGGTGGGAAGGGGAAGGATAGGTCTGAGGGTGTGAAGGGGAGGACAGGCCTGAGGGTGTAGAGGGGAAGGATAGGTCTGAGGGTGTGAAGGGGAGGACAGGCCTGAGGGTGTAGAGGGGAAGGATAGGTCTGAGGGTGTGAAGGGGAGGACAGGCCTGAGGGTGTAGAGGGGAAGGATAGGTCTGAGGGTGTGAAGGGGAGGACAGGCCTGAGGGTGTAGAGGGGAAGGATAGGTCTGAGGGTGTGAAGGGGAGGACAGGCCTGAGGGTGTAGAGGGGAAGGATAGGTCTGAGGGTGTGAAGGGGAGGACAGGCCTGAGGGTGTAGAGGGGAAGGATAGGTCTGAGGGTGTGAAGGGGAGGACAGGCCTGAGGGTGTAGAGGGGAAGGATAGGTCTGAGGGTGTGAAGGGGAGGACAGGCCTGAGGGTGTAGAGGGGAAGGATAGGTCTGAGGGTGTGAAGGGGAAGGACAGGTCTGAGGGTGTAAAGGGGAAGGACAGGTCTGAGGGTGGGAAGGGGAAGAACAGGTCTGAGGATGTGGAGGGGAAGGATAGGTTTGAGGGTGTGATGAGGAAGGACAGGTCTGAGGGTGTGATGAGGAAGGACGGGTCTGAGGGTGGGAAGGGGAAGGATAGGTCTGAGGGTGTGAAGGGGAGGACAGGTCTGAGGGTGTGAAGGGTAAGGACAGGTCTGAGGGTGTGAAGGGGGAGGACAGGTCTAAGGGTTGAAGGGGGAGGACAGGCCTGAGGGTGGAAAGGGGAAGGACAGGTCTGAGGGTGTGGAGGGGAAGGACAGGTCTGAGGGTGTGAAGGGGAGGGGAGGTCTGATGTTGTGAAGGGTAAGGACAGGTCTGAAGGTGTAAAGTAGGAGGATAGGTCTGGGTGTCTGTAGATGTCTTTTCTCTGTGACACCCTGACAGAATGGGGGTATTGGAGCAGGAATGGGGGTATTGGGTCAGGAATGGGGGTATTGGATCAGGAATGGGGGTATTGGGCCAGGGATGGAGGTATTGGATCAGGGATGTAGGTATTGGATCAGGGATGGGGTTGGGCCCTTAGAGGCATAAATACACCTTTTTTATTTCCAGCCAGTTTGAATGAAATATTGCTTAGCAGAGTTCTTCTTCTTTACAGTTGCCATAAAATAGCAAATTAAAGGTTAGAAAAGGCAGATATAAGTACATTTGATGATTTGTTTTTGTTTTATGAATGCATCTATTTTCCTAGGAATGCCCCGATACCAAGTACCTATTGCTGCACTTTTAATTTCTAAACAGAAGCAGCTGCCTGAGGTCCTGCACTTGCTGAGGACCTCGGCAGCCTTCCTGTGAACCACACATGGTGGCTGTTTACAGCGCCGGTCACACATCTCCTCCTTCCTGAGGAGGAGGAGATGTGCGCCACCCGCGAGAGCCTCCGGACCCTTGAGGAGACCCTGCACAGCCCTAGCGAGACCCCACACAGCCTCCTGAGACCCCGCACAGCCCACCTGAGACCCTGCACAGCCTCCTGAGAGCCTCTGCTGGAGATATCAGGCTGTCTGCCCAGAGCAGTACAGATTATGTAGCTTCATATTATTCTGCATTGCTGTATAATGTATTGCTGGGATTTGTAGTCCTCTATAGCCAGTTACCATTCGGCATTGCTGTATAATATATCACTGGGTTTTGTAGTCCTCTAGAGCTGATGGTATTATTCTGCATTGCTGTATAATGTATTGCTGGGATTTGTAGTCCTCTATAGCCGGTTGCCACTCGGCATTGCCGTATAATGTATTGCTGGGATTTGTAGTCCTCTATAGCTGGTTGCTATTCGGCATTGCTGTATAATGTATTGCTGGGCTTTGTAGTCCTCTATAGCCAGTTACCATTCGGCATTGCTGTATAACAGATCACTGGGATTTGTAGTCCTCTATAGCTGGTTGCTATTCGGCATTGCAGTATAATGTATTGCTGGGTTTTGTAGTCCTCTAGAGCTGATGGTATTATTCTGCATTGCTGTATAATGTGTTGCTGGGATTTATTGTCTCTACAACGTGGAGTCAGTGGCAGCACTATCAGGAGCTCAGCACTTGCAGCTGCAACCAGGCCCTGGCACTCCACCACTGTCCTAAAATGATTAGTCTGTATAGTTTTAAGAAAACTGTCACATGACACTAACAGTATCGGTAATTGGTATCGGCGAGTACTTGAGGAAAAGTATCAGGACTCGTACTCAGTCTGGAAAAAATGCTGCATTCTTATATTTTACCCATACTTGGTCTTCTGTAAGCCCCTAGGCCCCGCCTCATCTTTCCTGAGTTGCCATGGCAACGTTAGGTGAACTCTTTATCCCAACCTGTCCATCTATCTCCCACCTTGACTACCTTTAGACGATCCCTTAAGACTCATCTCTTCAGGGAAACCTATCCCACCTCAACCTAACCGCTCAACCATCACGTTCTCAAACAATTCATCCCCGCGCAGCTCCCTCCTCATGTATCACTGGCCCCTCCTCTTTTAGATTGTAAGCCCTCAGGGGCGGGGCCCTCCTTACCATCTTGTCTTGAATTGTATTGTGATTGTAATGTCTTCCTTATATTGTAAAGTGCTGCGCAAACTGTTGGCGCTTTATAAATCCTGTATAATAATAATAAAATAATAATTGGGCTTTGGGGGTGCTAGGTGCAATTGGCTTTAGTGTTCCCATTGTATGTACAGTACAGAACCAGCAATAGGGAAAGTATCTCATTGCATAACATTGAGTTCTGAAATGAAATATAATGGAGGAACATTTCCAAATCACATCGGGATCTTTTTCCAGTAGAAATAAAAGTGCTTTTTTTTTTTTACATCAAAGTGACCAAAATAACAATTTTAAAAGCTAGATCTAGTGGAAATCGTTGCAATGTTCCAAAGCTCAAAAAGGTTTCTTCATCTGGCAGATTAAGAGGAAGAAGGAGCCTGTGAAGGCCGTGAAAGCTTGCAGTGGGCTTCACTATGGCTGGCTTTTCAAGTCCTCAACTTAAAGCAGACCTTGCAAGATAAAGTGATATCCAGTAAAGTCTGCGGCGCCCTCATCACCTTCTAAAAGTATTCTAGATTTTATCATAAAGGTCATGCTAAAAAGTTTGATTGTCAATTCCGTGCTTCCAACTGAGGCCCCATTCACACTGAGCGATTTATCGAGCGATTTTTGCAGCGATATCGCTCTATGTAGCTTCTCCAACCCATTTCAATGGAGCTGTTCACATCTCGTCGCTCAATATCGTTCAATATCGCTTGTAGCTCGTCGCTGTAGCTTGTCGCTCCGTGTAACATGTTTAGAGAATGCCAAAATGGTAATACAGAGGGTGTGCATAGGCATGCCAGACACCGTGTTTCCCCGAAAATAGGACACTGTCTTATATGTTGTGAAAAGCACTCCCCTCATAGTTCTCCTTTAAGCAGTGCCTTCAGGGGGACAGCAGCTGGTGAAGTATGGTACTGGAGTGCTCGCGATCACTTCGCTGGCCGGAGGGAGTCCCCTGTCATCCCCATAATACAGTATGTCCCTGCAGGCTGATACCATCTCTCCTGCTCTTCCAGTTCCCCCTCACATGCTACCACCAAACTAGGTCTTACTTTCGGGGTAGGTCTTATTTTCAGGGATACAGGGTAGGTATGGTATAGTCTGGCCAGGGAAGCCACCCTGACAAATAATACCCCCCTGACAAATAATACCCCCACCCCTCCAGATAACTGTCCCATTTATTAAATAAAAACAAGCTAAATGTCCCAAAACCTTAAATATGTGATCATTTGACACATGGGGTGTTCTTGCTTCTTCACCAGTAAGAGCGGAAGGATCCTTCTTCAAGTGTATGGTCTGTTGGCCACAATTGACCACACATTCCGGTATATTAGTAGTATTTAGAGATAAAGTATATATATATATATATTAGGGATACCGGTTTTTCGGTATCGAGTACAGTTATTTTATTTTCTTACCGAATACCGATAGTCCCATTAAGGAAGCCGGTGTGGCATGTAATGACTCCCCACCCGGCTTCCTGATTAGCCGGGAAGCTGGCTCTAGCTCCACTCTCCCTCGTCACCAGGTGACGAGGAAGCTTGAAGCTGGCTTTCTAGCCAATCAAGAGCCTAGAGGGCTGGGTAATGACTCGCCGTCTGGCTTCCTGATACCGTAAATTCTGGTATCGTGAAAAGTTTCGGAGCGTTTGAGCCGGTACGAGTACTCGCCCAAATACTTGTGTTTGCACCAATACCGATACTAGAATAGGAATACAGATTGCCTTCCTGTCTCATCATCTCCATAACATAGTAGAGAGGTGCTCTGTAGCTCACAGAAAGAGAGCTGGGAACAATGTGACTGATAACAGTCAGCACAGGAAAAGAGCACAAGAAGTTATCAGCCCACAATATTTCTGGCAGGATCAACAGGAGTCATTTGCCAGTCTGATAAGATAGAGGAAGGGGTGGGTCCCTGCTCTGAGTCATTCAGCAGTCTTATAAGATAATGGAAGGGGTGTGTCCCTACTCTGAGTCATTCAGCAGTCTTATAAGATAATCGAAGGGGTATGACCGTCCTCTGAGTCCTTCCCCAGTCTTATAAGATAGTGGGAGGATTGTGTCCCTCCTGTGAGGCATTCACCAGTCTTATAAGAGAGTGAAAGGGGTGTGTCCCTACTCTGAGTCCTTCACCAGTCTTATAAGCTAGTGGAAGGAGTGTGTCCCTCCTCTTAGTCCTTCGCCAGTCTTATAAGATAGTGGAAGGGGTGTGTCCCAACTCTGAGTCCTTCCCCAGTCTTATAAGATAGTGGAAGGGGGGTGTCCCTCCTCTGAGTCCTTCCCCAGTCTTATAAGATAGTGGGAGGAGTGTGTCCCTCCTGTGAGGCATTCACCAGTCTTATAAGATAGTGGAAGGGGTGTGTCCCCCCTCTGAGTCCTTCCCCAGTCTTATAAGATAGTGGAAGGGGTGGGTTCCTCCTCTGAGTCATTCTCCAGTCTGTGTAGCCTGATCTCCATGCCATGACGGTCTGCTTTTCCTGAAATATTCATACCTAGTATGTTTTATTCACCTAAATAAAATAATAATATCCTAATAAATAATCAGAGACGGAAACTTCCTGTCGCGTCTGCACATTTCTGCTTCCCCCATGCTGGAGATATTCTGTAACACCTGAAGTGATACAATGTAACAGAACGAGGTGTCTCTCCGTCCCTGACCCCTCTCCCTCACCCCCGCCCTTCATCTTGGCTTTGCCGAGCCTCCATTAACGCCAAGCGCTGGAGGGGCTCTCGCAGGACTCCACCACTTGTCATCCCGGTTTAATAGGCTTCTCCAGGCTGTCTGCTAATGCAATCCATCCCAGGCTGATACCACGTCTACTGCGCGACATGTCAGCACAGGCTCCGCTACCCATTTATTCCCACCGTGCGGCGGCGGCTGCTCGGGGGCTGCTGATGGGCTGTTAGTGTATAACAGACTGGAGAGCCATCAATTCCTTAAAGCGTCGTGTCGCCGAGTATACCGGCGGCATCCGTCTCCCCTTCGCTGCACAAATTGATAAAAATGGCGCTTCACCGCGAACGCAGCTTTATCTTATCCCAGGAAATGACCGGCGTCTCAGCTGTCCCTCCGTATTATTGTCTATCACGGTGGGAAAGCAGCATCATGGGACAGGGAAGGTTTCGGGGGGGGCTAAAAATAGCATGAGGAGACCTAACGGAATTCTGCTGTCACTGTGAGATACGCTCTGGTACTCTCAGCACTGAGGGGTTTAGTCCTGCCTGAAATTTTAATGCTGTACTCCAGGTAAACAGCTGAATGTACAGTGGAAATCAGAGGCATAACTAGAAACCTCAGGGCCCTGCTGCATGAGGTTTCTAGGGCCCCAGTGCCTTGGTGATTACCAGGGTAGTGCATGTGTGTAGTCCCAGAAGGCAATGTTGGCGCCTCGGAGGTTACCCTGGTAGGGCATGTGTGTAGTTCCCGAAGGCAATGTTGGCGCCTTGGAGGTTACCGGGGTAGTGCATGTGTGTAGTTCCAGAAGGCAATGTTGGTGCCTTGGAGGTTACCGGGGTAGTGCATGTGTGTAGTTCCAGAAGGCAATGTTGGCGCCTTGGAGGTCACCTGAGTAGTACATGTGTGTAGTTACAGAAGGCAATGTTGGCATCTTTGGAGGTTACCTAAGTAGTGCATGTGTGTAGTCCCGAGATGACATGTAAACGAAGAATCGGCTGCCTCACTCTACATTTAGTCCTGCTTGTACAAAGCAGAACTAAATGTAGAGAGGGCAACTTACCGCCCGACGGCCGGAACTTCCCCACAAGGACACTGCTGCCGCCCTCTGCGCCAATGCCGCCCGAGACCAGGCCTCGGTGGCCTTGTGGGAAATCCGGGCCTGCCTTTAACGTGCAAAAGAGGAAGGGGGCTGTGCCAGGGAATTGATTCTTCCTGGAGTAGTCAAAGTTCAAAGGTACATTCAAAGTATACAAAAAGGCATTGTAAAAAAAACCCACTGCAAGTCAGCATTTAAAGTCATTGATTTTTCTGTGCTGCTACCAGCATTTTTGATGTTGGTGACAGGTTCTCTTTAAGGTTTCCCTGACTGCTCACTAATCTTATGTCTATCTTTTGGCCTGCAGGAGGATGGGCGTGTTGATGTCCAAGAGGCAGACGGTGGAGCAGGTTCAGAAGGTCAGCATAGCAGTGTCTGCGTTCAAAGACGGGCTGAAGGACCGGCCGCCCAGCAAGAGGAAGTCCGAGGGCTGCATCCGGAAAGGGAGCAAAGCAGATGTTCTGGACAAGGTCCTAGAAGAGGAGAAGGATGGAGCTGACTCAGATAGCGACTCCCCGTGCCAGTCCCAGCCTTGGCAGGACAACCCCATCAACCGAGTAGCCTGGGAGAGACTGCGAGATGGCAAAGGAGTAGAACCCGAGGAGTTCGATAAAACCAAACGTTTCACCCCACCGGCCTTCATCAGACCTACTCGGGCTTTGAATGACGATGATCCTCCGGAGATCAGCCTGGAGCAGCGAGAGGAGGTGAGGAGAACTGGGAACCAGGGGCGGATCCAGAGTCTATTCTCGGGAGGGGCACTGCCAGAAAATTAAGTTTTGCTTACAGAACGGTTAATATTTTATTTAAGACGGTTTCCCGGCCAACCACAATTAAGCCGGCCAAACATGCAGCCGGCTTCCCTGGCAATCAGGAAGCCGGTTGGCATGTCATTACCCGCTGCCGGCTTCCTGATTACCCGGGAAGCCTGCTCCATGCCAGTGGAAGCACCGGTATTGGTATTCAGTATCGGCGAGTACCAAAAGCAAAATATCGGTACTCTTACTTGATACCGAAAAACCGGCATTGGTGGATCCCAAGTTTTGATGAAAACTATTTTTTTGTATTGGGATGAGTAGATTGTCATGAAGGGCAAGTAGATTCGGCCCCCGCTTTAGCCCTTGGGCAAGTCGTTTTTAAAAAAAAGTTTCCTCACCCCTGATTACACAACAATGCAGAATACCATCAGCTATAGAGGACTACAAATCCCAGCAATAATACATTATACCGCGCAATGCAGACTGCCAACAGCTATAGAGAACTACGATTCCCAGCAATACCATTATACAGCAATGCAGAATAGCATCAGCAATAGAGGACTACAAAGCCCAGCAATACATTATACAGCAATGCAGAATAATATGAAGCTCTGGGTTCTCCGCCTGATGTCTCCAGGGTCTCAGGAGGGTTGTGCAGGCTCTCAACAGGGGTCCAGAGAGTTTCACAGGTGCGTGTGGGTGCAGCAGAGGCGGCTCCCTAATTAGGCTCTCAGTGGCCAATGCAGACTGTCAGGTGATCAGTGCAGGCTCTCTGCTGGTCAGTGCGGGATCCATAATAATTAGTGGTGGCTCTGTGGGAGCTCCCTGGTGATTAGTGGGGGCTCTGTGGTGGCCAGTGGAGGCTCCCTGGTGGCTAGTGTGGGCTCCCTAGTGTAGGCTGACCATTCATCCCTGATTTCTGGGGACAGTCCCCAGATTTGGGATACCATCCCCTGACAAATGATGTCCCCGGAAATATAATGACCGAGTGCCCGACTTTTTAAAGGGGGTGACACCAAAATGACTGTCAATCATTTTGGTGTCACCCCTGCAATGGTGGAAAGGATGCACACCGGCACTCCAAAGCAAGTTCAGTACGTGTTTATTAACTTACTAGTTGCAAGTAGAACACTTTAAACAACGTTTCAGGGTCTCATCAGGCAAACAAGTCTGCAATGGTGTCACCCGGGTGTGGGCCGCACCCCCCTTCGTGACACCACTGGCTAGCAGTAAGGCAAGATTGGTGTGAATTTCCCACATATCCTGTCTCTCTATCATGTAAATATTAGATATTAGAGTAGCCAATACTAGAGTAGCCAATACTAGAGTAGCCAATACTAGAGTAGCCAATACTAGAGTAGTCTATATAAGAGTAGCATATACTAGAGTAGTCCATATTAGAGTAGCCAATACTAGAGTAGCCAGTACTAGAGTAGTCTATATTAGAGTAGCCAATACTAGAGTAGCCAATACTAGAGTAGCCAATACTAGAGTAGCATATACTAGAGTAGTCTATATTAGAGTAGCCTATATTAGAGTAGCCAATACTAGAGTAGCCAATACTAGAGTAGCCTATACTAGAGTAGCCTATACTAGAGTAGCCTATACTAGAGTAGCCTATACTAGAGTAGCCTATCCTAGAGTAGCCTATACTAGAGTAGCCAATATTAGAGTAGCCAATACTAGAGTAGCCTATACTAGAATAGCCTATACTAGAGTAGCCTATACTAGAGTAGTATATACTAGAGTAGCCTATACCAGAGTAGCCTATACTAGAGTAGCCTATACTAAAGTAGCCTATACTAGAGTAGCCAATACTAGAGTAGCCAATACTAGAGTAGCCTATCCTAGAGTAGCCTATACTAGAGTAGCCAATATTAGAGTAGCCAATACTAGAGTAGCCTATACTAGAATAGCCTATACTAGAGTAGCCTATACTAGAGTAGCCTATACTAGAGTAGCCTATACTAGAATAGCCGATACTAGAATAGCCTATACTATAGTAGCCTATACTAGAGGAGCCTATCCTAGAGTAGCCTATACTAGAATAGTCTGTACTAGAGTAGCCGATACTAAAGTAGTCTATACTAGAGTAGCAAATACTATAGTAGCCTATACTAGAGTAGTCTATACTAGAGTAGCCTATACTAGAGTAGCCAATACTAGCGTAGTCTATACTAGAGTAGCCTATACTAGAGTAGCCTGTACTAGAGCACACTATACTAGAGTAGCCAATACTAGAGTAGCCTGTACTAGAGTAGCCAATATTAGAGTAGCCTGTACTAGAGTAACCTATACTAGAGTAGCCTGTACTAGAGTAGCCTATACTAGAGTAGCCAATACTAGAGCACACTATACTAGAGTAGCCAATACTAGAGCACACTATACTAGAGTAGCTGATACTGGAGTAGCCTATACTAGAGTAGACTGTAGTGAAGTCATCTATATAGAGTGGGCTATGCTAGAGTAGTTTATACTAGAGTACACAATACTAGAGTAGCCTATACCAGAGCAGGCTATACTAGATGAGCTTATACTAAAGTAGACTATACTAGAGCACCCTATAGTAGGGAAGTCTGTACTAGAGTAGTCTGTACTCATGCAGCATGCTCGTGTGGAAGCAGCGGTCTCTTTGGAGAGGTCTGACATCCTTCCTACTCATTCAGAGCTATTAGCTGAAGGGTCAGGTTTTGCCCGAAAATCAAACATGCCAGGTTCGAGTTGAACCTGAGCCCAAAGCTCATCACTAGTGCTGAATGCATAAAAGCTGACAAAAAAACATGCTCACAGGAGTAGAGAGCAGTGACATATCCTCATCTGTCTGCTGCTGCTCCTTTACTGCCCAGTCATAGGCCAGGGGAAGGGCAGGTGGCCCAGCTGCATAGCTTAACTGCAGTAGAGAAGTCAGGTCACCGACAGGGCTGTGATTTCTGGCAGGGCTGTTAAAATCTCAGGACTGAATGGAGAAATACAAATTATTCGTCAGGTTGAACAGATTCAGATCGGCAGGTAGAACATATCTGTGTAGTTACCAGTTGGCCTGGAGTTCATTTGTAATATTGAACAATCTGTCCTCAGATATCGAGCTGAAAGACTGCGTTTCATTCTGACGTTTTGGGCTCCCGCTAACTCTATTTAATGGCACGCCGAAATGCGTAATTATACATATTTTTTTTATTGTTTGTTCTTACAACGTTTCTCTCTGGCTGTAGAAAGTCATTTCACGTCGCTCATGCTCGGCTGGGATAGAGCGGCGCTCGGTACATAATTCATGGCTGTGCCGGCTACTTCCAAAGACCTCATCCATAACTCAGCACTTAGCGGCTGGAGACGGCACCGATCAATGCAATAACAATTTGTATCAGAAACCCGAAAGCTCAATATTCCATCTTAACAGTTCGCAGCCCGTAGCTCAACAAATGACATTCGATTAGTCAAACATTCCAGGTAGCTGGCCGTTAACCCCTTCCTGGATGGGACATCATATCGCTGTAGCAGTGACTGGTCTTTATTACAGGTAACACCAAGTCTCACACTGGGCAGGTCTGGAAGAAATACACACAGCTCATCAAGATTCAGGAAGAATGCCCATGACTCTTGTATGAGGACAATGTTTACTCATCTTGAAGTTCAGCTCAAAAAAGACCCTGTCAAAAAAAAAGCCATTCATGTAAAGTGTTAATAGTGACCCTTCTCATTTAGCCCGTGCTACTGCTACCCAGCTACAAAAATCTTCTGCATCTGACACTTCTTGGAGTGCTGAGTGTCTATGAGGGGAGGCCAATAAGTTCTTACCCTCACCATGATGTAGATGTGCTAGGGATCTGACATTTTGCAGTTCCATAGGTGGATATCTTAGTAACAGGCATGCCATTTTTTTAGGTCATGGTAAATTATAGTTAGAGCCAAGAGAAATGGAGTAAGTGTCATGACCGGACAAAGTTCAATACCGAGCCGTGATTAGGTTGCTCCATCTTCAAGGGAAATGTGCCCATAAAATCCATGAAGAGATGTCCGCTGTGTATGGAGAGGATTGTCCATCATATGAGACTGTCAAACGATAGAAGAGAGAATTCAAGTGCGGTCGCACAAATATACAGGATGACCCAAGGGAAGGTCGTCCGTCAACTGCCACGGAACCAAGTGCGGTGGCGAAAGTTGAGCTCGGTATTCAACTTTGTCCAGCATGACACCTACTCCATTTCTCTTGGCTCTAACTATAATTCCCCATGACCTATAAACACAAAAATTGGCGGCATGCATATTACTAAGATATCCACCTATAAACCTGCAAAGTTTCAGATCCCTAGCACATCTAGATCATGCCAAGGGTAAGAACTTATTGGCCTCCCCTCGTACATCCTCCACTATGCTCAATTGTTCCTCCTGAGTCCTGTAGTTGCATAGGGGCTGGTGGCTGGTTGAAGGAACCATGGTACTCATCATAGGCATTCAACACTCCTGAAAGTGTAGAATGCTGTCGACTTTCCCTGAGGCTTTACTGCCTGAAAACAGCAGAGTTTTAGACCTTCCACCCACCACACGTAGGTATTCAGCGTCATCTATTGCAGGAGCAATGCTTTGGATTTTTTTGGGGGGGCGCAACAGTGTCGTTTACAGCCCCCTTCAAAACCCATCAGCATATACTTTCCTTTTCTTTGCTCTTCTGTGCTTCCATTTGGCACTGGGAGTTGAAAAGAAATACCCAGTACTTCCATCTATGAAGGAGCAGGTGAATCAGCCTTGTGCCAACATTTGGCCAATCAGCTCTGTTACATGAGTTTGTATGTTCCCCCAAAGTTCTCTCTGCAGGAGTTTACATGTTCCCTTCAAGGGTCTCTCTGCAGGAGTGTGTATGTTCCCTCAAGGCTCTCTCTGCAGGAGTTTGTATGTTCCCCAAGGCTTTCTCTGCAGGAGTTCGTATGTTCCCCAAGGCTTTCTCTGCAGGAGTTTGTATGTTCCCCAAGGCTTTCTCTGCAGGAGTTTTTCTGTTTCCCAAGGCTCTCTGCATGAGTTTGTATGTTCCCTTCAAGGGTCTCTCTGCAGGAGTTTGCATGTTCCCTCAAGGCTCTCTCTGCGGGAGTTTGTATGTTCCCTTCAAGGCCCTCTGCAGGAGTTTGTATGTTCCCTTCAAGGCTCTCTCTGCAGGAGTTTGGATGTTCCCTCAAGGATCTCTCTGCAGGAGTTTGGATGTTCCCTCAAGGGTCTCTCTGCAGGAGTTTGCATGTTCCCTTCAAGGGTCTATCTGCAGGACTTTGCATGTTCCCTCAAGGCTCTATCTGCAGGAGTTTGGATGTTCCCTCAAGGGTCTCTCTGCAGGAGTTTGCATGTTCCCTTCAAGGCTCTCCCTGCAGGAGTTTGTATGTTCCCTTCAAGACTCTCTCTGCAGAAGTTTGTATGTTCCCTTCAAGGGTCTCTCTGCAGGAGTTTGTATGTTCCCTTCAAGACTCTCTCTGCAGGAGTTTGTATGTTCCCTTCAAGACTCTCCCTGCAGGAGTTTGTATGTTCCCTTCAAGACTCTCCCTGCAGGAGTTTGTATGTTCCCTTCAAGACTCTCTCTGCAGGAGTTTGTATGTTCCCTTCAAGGGTCTCTCTGTTGTGATGACATGACACCTCTGTTACGCTTTCCTCGAAGAGCAAGTACACAGACAACATGGAGTAAATCTCATCACTGGACTCTTTCGCTATTATAAGAATTTCGGCCATGTTTCAATGCACAGATGCCTCCCTAAAACACAAAGACCAGTTTTACGTGAACATGATATATTGCTGTACAATGAATATGACACTATATTTTTTTTTTTCATAGATCTCCAACGATGAGATGTGTGAGATTTGTGAAGTGTGGACCGCCGAAAGTCTCTATCCATGCCGGATCTGTTCTCGGGTCTTCCATGATGGTTGTCTGCGCCGGATGGGCTACCTGCAGAATGACAATGCACTTGAGGTCACGGAAATGGCGCATACAGAGACAGGATGGAGCTGTTACTATTGTGTAAGTAGATCTTTATTTTCTATGTTTCACATAGCGCACATAGCGCACCATCCGGACTTTGATCTGGCATTATGTGGTTTGCTTTTGAAGGTTTTTAGGCTGTAAATAGAAAAGGGTAAACAGACTAATCTGTACGTTTCGCCTGCTGACAGAAAAACACAAAGGACATCATTATGGAATTTTGAAAGCCCCTTGATTTCTGCTGGTTGGATGAAACTTTGATGGATTTTGGTGAATTTGTTAAATTGCTTCCTAGATACGGTTTCTTTCTATAAGACAGACCCGGAGAGACAGAGCGGAGGGGCTACATGACTGGGGGGAGGAATAGTCCCGGGAGAAAGAGTTAAAAATAAAATGGGAATAGCTGCTCTTACCTGATTGGACGTGGGGGTCAGGTGTCAGGGAGGAGCCGCATGGGAAGGATCTGCAAGGGCTGAGGGACGTCCTTTTCTGGAAATCGACAAAGGAAGCAGGTTGTCCCACCCTCCCTCCCTGGATTTTGTAGTTATGGGGTTTGTGGGGTTCTTTTGTCACGGCAGCTTGGCGGGTTAGGGGGTCTTTGGGGGGTCTACAAAATCGGAGTTGATTACAAAATGGGGGGCCATCAGCTGGTATGGGTGCTTCCCCCCTGTTGGTGTCTGGATTTGTCAAGGGCGGGGGCCTGGCCCCTTGGGAACATTGAAGTAGTAAGTGTCCTCGAGCTGGTTGTGGTGCGGCTGGGGACATGGGTGGAGTGTTAGGAGAGGCCTTTTTGGGCTGTTGGGCACCAAAAGACCCTTCTCACGTCAACAATTGTTTACAGTATTATTTGTGGTCAAAGCCCCACTGATACGTACCCAGGAATCGAGATGATGGACCTGCCTACAATGACCTGAGGTGTGCCGTGGTCACTATGGTCAGTATGCAAAATATGGGGGCATACTCAAGAGTAAAAGGTAACTGAAAAAGGGGGTGAGGTGGGTGGGATGATGCCCACGAGCCGACAGGTGAGAGTGGGAGACGGAGCAGTTTAAATGTGTGGGGCTCCTCCCACAAATCCGGCTAATTAGCCTACCACTTGTGTATATTATTTGGTTTATTACTTTTGGTTATTGTTAAAGTTGTTTGGTTTAATAAAAGGGCTGCTGTGGCCGGTGAAATCCATGTTGCGCAGTCCGTGTGTTTATTGGGGTTTTAAAGGAGGGAAAATTGACGAATCCATCAGTGAAGTAGGTGATACTATAATATCAACAAGACTCTACGATTTCTCATACCTAATCTTTCAGCTAAAAAGTGAAAAGTTCCGTCATAGAGGCACTTTAGGCCTTCATGGAGTAAAGAGAGGCTTATTTGTGGCCCCTGACATAAACGTGGGGCCACACAGTATATGTAATGCTACAGAAGACTGTCACAGACTGTGGACATCCTTTGGGAGATGGTCAGAGACTGTAGATGTCATTCAGTTGATGGTTTGAGACTGTGGACTTCCTTCAGAAAATGGTCAGAGACTGTGGATGTGCTGCAGGGGTGGGTGAAGATTGAAGTCATGCTGCAGGAGACAAAGACTATATACACATTAAATGACACTGCTAGAGATCCCTGCCAATACAACCCCTATACAAACCAGTGATCCCCCTCCCAGCACTGACTGCTGGGGTGCGAAAACAGCACAACAAGTACCAATGGGCCACATGGGGTCCTGAAGCCACAGGTTGAGCATGAAGGTTTTAGGCTAGTATACACATTATTATATATAATTTGAGATGCATTTGCCACGTGTCCATGGGTATACGTATATCATATTTTCTCTTTCTCATATGTATTTAGCTTATTCAAAGAATATGATGCAGGAGGATACCAGAATATTTGCAACATTGCACTGAATAAATGTAATTCATACAAAATCTCTGGGGCCTATTTATGAAAAATTCGACCGGCTATTCACACAATGAAATATTTATGACCACAGTGATATTCCACTCACTCATCGGTTTGTGTCTACAATCACTGTATATATTTTGTGACGTTTGCTGGGCAGATTATTGCAAAATCCAATGCCGCCAAATTAAATATCATTAGACCGTCTCACGGTAGATGTTATATTTGGGTTTTCTGGATACATTCGGGGGTGCGTTGCCCGAAAATTCTTTGCTGAATAGACCCCGATGTGGTATAAGTGTATGGATGGAACAGAAATCCCATATGTATAGACAGTTCAAGGCCAGGTAAATAAAGCTTGGAAGTGTGCTCATACGCAAGATACGAGTCTTCGGACTATTGCAACCATAAGTTTGAGAGGCAGAAGTAGATCGAATCAAAGATGTCTGCTGTGAGGCCAGCCGCAGCTCTGAAAAGTAACCGTAGTACGCCCAGGGGTGTATCTACTGCAAGGCAAACTAGGCATTTGCCTAGGGCGGCACTTTCCAGGGGGCCACCAAAAAATGCTGCCCCCAAACCAGTTCATAATTCATAAATTACTGCCAGTACTCCTGGACCTGGTGCTTCTTTGACTGGGGGATCAACATGTCCACCTATGCCGCCTACTCCTACATGTATGCTGCAGCTCCTTCCTCTTCCTGGTCAATGTGCTGTGCAATGTATTGATGTGTGTGACCTTCGTCCAGATGCACTGGCAGTTCGGACCTCCATGGGAAACCGGCACCCCCATTTCTGACTTCAGGAAGCGGAGAAGCTTCCGCAGGATCCCCAGGGGTGAGATCCAGATGTTCATCATGCTCATCGACACCTCCGTGGTGGTGAGTCCAGGGAAGTGCAGCCTATAAACTCCATTCAGGGTTATGTCTCTAGAGCGGGGCGAGATACAGAGCCCAGCGGCCAAGGCAGAATTAGAGGGCTCAGCATATTAAGGCAGAAGATCGGTGCTGCAGCTGCAGAACTAGGGAGCCAATCAAGGAATAGAGAAGGCGGCTATTGCAAAGGTAGAACTAGAGCGTCCCGCTACGTTGATAGCGCAACCAGTTGGAATCTAGATACACCGTGCCCGCTGTATCCTGCAACTGACAGGTTATGCAAAATGTCTTAAACAGGAAGGGGTGGGACTAGTTTAGATTAGGGATGGGGGGGGTGCTCGGGTTTAGTCTTGCCTAGGGCAGCACAAAACCAAGATACACCACGGAGTACGCCCATAGCTCATATCACTCCAAACACATTGCATACGTGTGCAATTTTTACAATGTACATAGATTTTTGTGAAAAGATATACAATCACTGTGTCAAGATACCGTACACGGGTGTCCCCACATCGCGTACAGGTATCTATACGGGAGGACCAAATGTGTGACCACACCAGACAATGCTTATGAGCACACAGTTTATTCAACACACTGAAAGCAAGTAACCACAAGCAACTAATAATAGCCAACTAAAATGGAAAACAACATAATCACACACAAAAGTTAACAGGGCAAGTGAACTTGGGGAGCAAGGCAACACGAGGAGAGCCACGGACCAATGGTCAGGGTACAAGGAGGCACCAGGATGCAGGAAACAGGTCGCAGGTAATGGCGACAATACTGTGGCACCGGGCTCACTGCAGGGAGGGATTAAATACCCTCCCAGGTCATCAGCAGGTGGTGCCTAATTGCTGACACCTGCAGGTGAACCCTGGAAGTGCAGGACCTGGTTCCAGAGTCACAGTGCCACCTGGAGGCGCTCAGGTCCTTGACAGCCCTTGCCTGCCTGGAGACACCTGCAAGGGAACACTGGAACTGCCGGATCTCCTGCAGCGCCACCCGGAGGTGTCCAGATGCCTGACACACAGCCTATTTTTATTTATATCGATTTGAGATTCTACAACATGTGTTAAGGTGAGTGCTGAGGAATGCAACCTTGCACGGAATCCATAATCAGTAGTGTGGTATAGACACGTGTCCACTAAGGTACCCCGCCATGTTAGTCTCACTCCTGCATACATTCTGGTTTCCTGTTTGTTCCAGTATTCCAAAATCATAACTCATCTAAGAGGAGCCCATTATAATGGGTTACATTTACAGATTATACATAACAAGCTGCAGAGATTTAGGCCTGTACAAAGTTGGTCAGTAAACTGTCCAGTTTTGCCAAAATTTTCGCTTCCTTGGGGATGGCCAAATGTCTAGCTGTAGAGCCCCTAAGATGTTATTACTGTAACTTGGAAGGTTGGTGATTTTCTTGTCAGTCAAGGGAGGGAGCTGGGACTTGTAAGGAGTTTACGTGAGGTCAAGTTGAGTCACATGTGAGTTAGTAGTGGGAATATTGAGAGTCAGAGTAGTCCGGTGTTTTGTGTTCCGGAACTAGGAAGAATTGCAGAGATGTGACTGAGGGTGAGAATTTGTTCTTCTTGGGGAAAATGGCTGTTATCTGTGTTCCCCCGAAAGACGTTGATTGCCACTTCTAATGAATGGAAATTTGGGAGACAGAGAGTTTCTTAGAGCTGGCAGCACTCTGGAGCGGGTTGTGCGGTTGTGAACGCACCTGGAAAACATTTGGCCTGAGATTTTTGTGAAAATACCTAACCAAGCTTGAGTCATCATGAAATCTTCACTTGAACCTTAACCTTGTTGTTCTCACTGTAGCGCTCACCCCCAAAGGAGCTGCTGGAATAACCCGGGTCATCACTAGTTGCTAAGGGATTTGGTCTTCAGCTGCCCCCATTAGCATTTAACCGGCCTCTTCTACTGCCCCCAAGCTGATACACCACTCCAGTAATGCAATGCTGACAAACTTTTATTAACATCTTCATGCTGGGGAGAGAGAGGGTATAGGGGGTATAGACATCCAGGGTGTAAGAGACATAGACTCCAGGCTTTTAAGCATCTCAGTGTAGATCCACTTGTGGTACAGGGAATAGTAATTGAAGTAACAGATGAGCAGGGATGGACATAAATCCTCAGCAGGAGAGATGCCAGACATGCCCCTGAAGTCCTCTAAGTTCCAGGTACCTTCAAGAGCCATCTGTTTTCCTGGTTCTCCTCCTCTGGCAACAGCACAGGCCTCCTCCATAATAAAGGCCCAGGAAAACACTTCCCGCACTCCAGCCTCTGTCCACCCTCAGGCCTCAGGCTTATCCTGGGGGGTGGCTGGACAGCACCCAGCCCTGTGCAAATCCATGGTTGGTCCCAACTAGTCTAAGCACATGGCAACTCCCACCAGTATCTGTACCCTATCCCAGCATGCACCACTGGTTGAGTGAAACTCAGTGATTGGCTGCTGTCCTGTACATACACTCACAGTGCCTCCTCTCATTGGCTGTCCCACAATACAGCAGAGTCACACTCCACCCAGGTGGGCACAGTCAATGCCAGGCACCTGGATCTAACCAGATAAATGCCTCTATAACCCAACCAGGCTGACTACAGCCCTGGCAATCACTAAATGTCTAGTAGCCACATCACAGAAGGTGGTGGGGGCTACATCACCAATTATTGTATTTTAGTAAAGTTTATTTATTTACTGCAATCATACCTGTCTGGACATTCTTACACTACTACAGTCTACTGGCAACTGCTGGGTCACGCTGGAGGACCCTGTTTGGAGACTTGAGGCTTATTTTGGCGAGCTCTACTCTGTTTCCATTGGAGAGTCCTGAAGTGTTGGTTCGCACTCTCTCTGGGGTGCTGCCATGTTATGTGGATGAGGTGCCCTGTGTCTATGCATGACTTGAAGACAATAACCACTTTGTGTACTGCTGGACTTGGGGTGGAGGTGAATCCCCTGTGTCTGTCCAAAGTTACAGAGTAGAAAGGTCTTCAACCCCGTTGAACTGTGGAAAGGCAATGTGGTGACCATTTTACATAGCTAACCACATATCGGTTTTAAGATTGACTGTATATTTGCTACAATTGTCCCTTTATCAATCCTCCGCCAACCAGTATAGTCCACATGGACAGACACTCGCATTCCTCCTTGATTCAGCGTTCTTCTCTGTGGGCCCTGTCCAGTGCTGCATGGCCTTTCCTGCAAAAGTACCCCCAGTGGGTCCTCCTCCAACTGCGACCCCATTCATTTCTATGAGCAAACAGGAGTAGCATAGGAATGGGTCTGTGAAGAGGATGAAAAGGTGCAGTTGTCCTGTAAGTATTGGGAGGTACCTGCATCCGTTATTTCCACAGCACTCATTGCTCACCTGCATACTGTATAGGTACATGGTTCTGGTGAGCAATCGAGCACCAGCTGTTGTGTCTGTGGAAGGGATCGAACCCTGGCTCATGAAAGGGAAAAAATACAAAGATTACAGGGCTGTGTAGTGGAGGTAGTAAGTGTCTCTAGCACTTTCTCAGCTTGTGTTAGTGTACACTGTAGCGCTCACCCCCGAAAGAGCCGCTTGATATGAACTTGGGCTCTCCTACCTGTTTTGCCAGCCACCGGCCCCTTTCTCAGCTTCAACAACACCGACACTCCGGAACAGAACAGGCTTGAGTCGTCTTTTTAGCATTTATTTGCACATCAGCAACTGGAGAGAGGGTTTGGGATTGCAGGATACCCGAGTAACAATTCAGAGGACTCTGTATTCTCCCTTAGCAACGGCTTGTATTAGTAGTACAACGGTCCTGTAAGAGCGACCAGTAATATGAAGTAGCACAGAGAACAGCCAGGAATCATCCAGGACTTTGAAGGAGAACTGCCACAGGACTTGTAGTGCACCAACTGGCTGCTCTTCAGTAAAGTACCTGAGAATAGGGTGATGGATCTCTTACAGGGTTCTAGACGGTAGCTCTCACCAGCTCCTCTGAGACACTCCTCAATAAGCAGATTCCACCTCCAGCCCGGCTTCCATCAGGTTTCCTTTCCAGTAGCATCTAAGGTCTCTGGGCCCCCAGCATCTGCCACACACTGAGGCTCAGACCAGGCATCCAGTAGTATCTTAAGCCTCTATGCCCCCAGCATCTGCCACACGCTGAGGCTCAGACCAGGCATCCAGTAGTATCTTAGGCCTCTAGGCCCCCAGCATCTGACACATGCTGAGGCTCAGACCAGGCATCCAGTAGTATCTTAGGCCTCAAGGCCCCCAGCATCTGCCACACGCTGAGGCTAAGACCAGGCATCCAGTAGTATCTTAGGCCTCTAGGCCCCCAGCATCTGTCACATGCTGAGGCTCAGACCAGGCATCCAGTAGTATCTTAGGCCTCAAGGCCCCCAGCATCTGCCACACGCTGAGGCTAAGACCAGGCATCCAGTAGTATCTTAGGCCTCTAGGAGCCCAGCATCTGCCACATGCTGAGGCTCAGACCAGGCATCCAGTAGTATCTTAGGCCTCTAGGAGCCCAGCATCTGCCACATGCTGAGTCTCAGACCAGGCATCCAGTAGTATCTTAGGCCTCTTGGCCCCCAGCATCTGCCACATGCTGAGGCCTAGGCCAGGCATCCAGTAGTATCTTAGGCCTCTTGGACCCCAGCATCTGCCACATGCTGAGACTCAGACCAGGCATCCAGTAATATCTTAGGCCTCTAGGCCCCCAGCATCTGCCACACGCTGAGGCTTAGATCAGGCATCCAGTAGTATCTTAGGCCTCAAGGCCCCCAGCAGCTGCCACACGCTGAGGCCCAGGTCAGGCATCCAGTAGAATCTTAGGCCCCTAGGCCCCCAGCACCTGCCACATGCTGAGGCTCAGACCAGGCATCCAGTAGTATCTTAGGCCTCTAGGCCCCCAGCATCTGCCACACGCTGAGGCTTAGATCAGGCATCCAGTAGTATCTTAGGCCTCTAGGCCCCCAGCATCTGCCACATGCTGAGGTCTAGGCCAGGCATCTTGTATCACATAGACCTTCTCCCAGGGATGGCCCTTTTATCCCCTGCCTTCATCCACACCTCTGAGTCATCATGCTCAGGGATTGGTCACAGTCAGGTGCATAGTCACGGTCTGCGGATGGATCCCCCCTCACTGTATGCTGAGTCCTCAACCCAGCAACAGGGGGAAGCAATCAATCCACCAAACTCAGGGAATCCAGCAGAACTCAGAGCAAATAGCATCCAGACTGATTGCAGTCCAGATATACACTAAATTTAGTAGCGACGTAGCAGAGGGCGCTACAACACAAAACTCTGGGAGCTGCAAAGCTTTCTCCTGCACCTCCACTTTTTCAGATTCCAAGATTTCTCTTCTGTGACCTGAGAAAGACTTTCCCTTTATGTATTGCATAGAGGAGGTATTTGTAGTCCAAATCAGGAGATCAGTCTAGAGTGATGTCATTGGTTTAGGTTTAGCTACACCTAAATTCAGACTTTCCCATTGGCTCTAATGTATTTTGCTGGTGAATGGTGACATTTAAAGAAATCTCCCAATTTTCACAGAAATTACGGTGAAATGGAAACTCTTAGTTTGGCCCAACCCTGGATATAAACAATTTTTACAAATGTTTCCTCCACATTACATACAGAATAATGTCACCCCATAGACAGACTACTCCCCTAATCCAAGGTCTAGGCCCGCTCTCTAAACTTACTTAAAGGAGAACTATGAGGGGAGTGATTTTCCCTCATCCTCATAGTTCGAGCCGACCTGTGACAATGAGGCTGTCACAGGTCGGCTCAGTAGATCGGGCAGGTGAGCGAACACATACCGGCGCTCGCTCACTTCCCGATCATCTCCCTGCAGAGAGCGGTGACTGTCAGTCATCTCTCCTGGCAGGGATTGCCCCCCTCCGATCATCCAGCGTTGACTGAAGCAACAGACTGGGGAGGGGGCGGGCACAGCTGGCTCTGCCTCTAGATTGGCAGAGCCAGCTGTCACTCACGCAGCTGGGTGGATCTTGACAGCATTGTTGGGATCCGTCCCGGCTGTGGCGCTCTCAGTATATAGCGAGCAATAGCCCGCGATACACTGAGCTTTGGGTCACGGGAGAACGTTAGTATATGTCCTCCCGTGACCCTAAAGAGAACAATGGGATAAAAAGGTTACCCCATAGTTCTCTTTTAAGCCCAGTTTAGTCAGCGCTGGTGCGATTCAACTCGCTTTGCTAGCATTTTCGATGCATCAAACGCCTTCTTTCTGCTGTGTTGTCTTTGCTGGAGACCTGAGGTGCCTCTGATATTCCAAACCCTTCATCTTGCAAAACCGCCTTACTGCAAAGCGTTTTATGTATATGTTCTGGTTGCCCCGGCTCCCCTCCCGGCTGCCAGTAAGTTATTAATTATGCCCAATGATATAGAGCTGGAAGGAGGCACTTTTAGGTCAAACTCAGAGCAAAAAACACAAAGCTACAAGAAAGCCGAGTACCTCCTGAGACCCGATAGGATGAGTTTCACCCTCAAACACCCAATAAAAGAAAACAAGCAGAAAGAAACACACTGATCGGCCGCGCAACCGCCAGCAAGACCCGCACTCATCTTCTCACATCTCCCAATAAAGATAAAGCATTCTCTGTCTCTTTTTTTAGCTCACGACATCTGATGAGACGCGAGAGAGCGGAGCCACAGAACGCCTGCTGGGATTCCTCCCTGAATTCAGGTTCAGCAAGGGGCAGAGCGGGGTAATGTGCGCAGAGACCCAGAAATAAAATTCCGCCGAAGAAACCGCGTCTACACAGAACAGTCATATAAGTCTCTCAGCGGAGGATCATTCTATGATGTCTCTGAGAGCTGAATGGGAGCAATGAGACTAATTGTAACCACGAACACAAGGAAAATCTTATTTCTACTGTGAAGTCTTACCTAATGTTCTTTAAGGAAACATCTGAGGGTTTCCCTGTCTGTATGATTGCAAGTAAACGTCTGCGCTAATCTCCTATACTATTTAGCGGCCAGCTGAAATAGAACGATATACAGCCCGAGAGATCAACAGTATGTCAGACACTGCAATCTGTACTTCTGCTTAAAAACTGTCATGAGAAGAAAGGAGGGAGGCAGAAAGGAGGAAAAGGAAAAAGGGGGAGGGAGGGTGATGGAGGCAAGGGAAGGACACAAGGCAGGGCAGTAAAGGAAAGAGGGAGGGGGGAGGGAGGTGGAAGAAGAATGAAAAAGGATAGGAAAGAAAATGGAAAGGAAAGGAAAAAGGAAAGGAAAGAATAAAGGAAAGGAAAATGAAAATAAAGGAAAGGAAAATGAAAATAAAGGAAAGGAAAATGAAAATAAAGGAAAGGAGATGGGTGATGGAGAATAAAATGAATCAGGAAAGGAGAGAAAAAGGAAAGGAGAAAGAAAAGCAAAAGGAAGGGAAAAAGAAAAGAGAAGGAAAGGAAAATGGAGAGAAAAAAGAAAGGAAAGATATGGAAAAAAAGAAAGGAAAGGAGAAAGGAAAGGAAAATAAAAGAAAGTTAATGAACAGAAGTAAATAGAAAAGGAAAAGAAAGAAAATGAAAGAGGAAAGAAGAAGAAAAAGGAGGGGAAAGAGAAAAAGAAAGGAATGGAGAAGAAATAAAACAGAAAGAGAAAGGAAAGTAAAAGAAAGAAAAAAAAAGGAAAGGGAAAAGGAAGTGGAGAGGAAAATAGAGGAGAGGAAATGAAAGAAAAGGAAAAGCAAGGACAAAGCAAAATAAAGAGATATGAAAGGGAAATGAGAGAGGGAAGGAAAGAGCAACAAAAGTAAAAAGGAAAGGAGAGAGGAAAATAAAGGCAAGGATAGGAGAGGAGAGGAAAGAAAAAGGGAAAGGAAATAGGAAAGGAAAGGAAAAAGAAATGGAACGTAAAAGAAATGAGATTAGAAAGAGAAATAAATAAAAAAGGGAAGTAAAAGAAATAAAAACATGAAAGGTGAAATGAAATATAAGAACTGAACTTTAATGATAGGGCCTCAAATTATTTTGTATTTTGTGGAATCTTTCAGAACATGTTTAAAAATAAACTTCAAAGCGTACACCTGGGTATATATTAGACACTGCAATCTGTCCCCCTGCTGAACAATGCATGTAAGAGAGGAAGAAGCAGAGGAACAATGGGAAGGTAAGACAAGAAAAGAGGGAGCTAAAGGATTAAAAAGGAAAGAATGGAAAATGTGGTGGCAGGGGAAGAAGAAAGGGAAGGAAGGATTCTGTTGTCAGCCAATATTGTGTTCAATAAATGGAATAATGTGTGTGTGTGGGGGGGGGGGGGGCCCCCCCTGTTTATTTTTTTTTTAATTTTTTTCTAAATCATCAGTTTTTAAAGCTGTCCTGGCCATGAAGGGAGTTACGTTGATGCGTTTTTGTGCTTTTAAAATACATCAAATTCGGAGAGTGACGCTGTAAAATCTGCAGCGACAATACAGGCGTCCCTCCTTCCAAGAGTCACAGCTGCGCTCAGCCCCCCGCAGGGGGCCACAATGTAAGTAAAGGGAAATATTCTTTTAATTCTCAGCCTGGCTCTCCGTAAATTGGAGTGACGCTGGCCGCGTTCCAGCAGAATGTTCCGCTGCAGCTCGGATACATTATTAATGGCCCATTATCATGGCTAGATCGTCTTCTCTCCGCTGTAAGAGCTATAGTTGACAAGCAATGGAATAATCAATGCGGAGTGTTGGCGTGCAGACATGAGGAATATCCGCTCCCCCCTCCCAGGATTGGTGCACCCCAAAGGTAGACACATTTTTGTAGCATTTATGTACTTCCATTCTTTACCACTGGTGGTGCTGTGCTTCAAGGTGAATCTGGGATGTATGTCCACTTCCTGCCAGCAGGTGTCTCCCTTCACCATCATCTCCCTGCATTGTTCTCACTCTCCTGCACCTGGCTTCCTGTTCAGCCAGGGGCCTGAGCATTTCTCTCTGATCCTTTGCTCCTAGTCTGTGGCTCGCCACTGTCTTGCATTTGCTAGATTATAGAGGCAGAATGAAGAGACAGGTCACCAGCACTCAGTGATTTTAATAAATATGTCCTTTTTAATGGACAAGGATGTCACAATGATCAACAAAGCATGTATCTAATAAATACATTATGAATCATTGGAAGCACCATTGGCTAAAAGTTACACAATGGGTTAAACCTCAATCTCCTGGACTGAAATTGCTTCCCCACTGCACACTGAGCTTCTCCAATGTGCATTAGAATCTGCTGTCCGTCAGACAGAGCTCTCCTCATTTCCTGGCTGGAGGACCTTCACCATCATCTAGCCGAATGCTCGGCGGCATTCGGCTATTGACTCACTGCCGATCGTCCCCTATGTGAATATGGGGTGAACGGCAGCGAGCGAGCTGCCGGAGCTTCGGTTCAACCGATCCAGTTGTTGGATCGGCTGAGTCGAAGTCCTTCTGCACTTCGGCTCAGCCGTCAGCCGCGCAGAGCATGTTCGGCTGACCGCAGTGCAACCGACGTACGGCTGAAATCATCTGTACTGAGCCGGAGTGAATAGCCGAACGTAGTTCGGCTCTGTTCACTTCGGAATCGGTTAATCACTTGGTGGCCTTTGGCGGCTTTGTGAATAACCCCCTGTGTAGTGATTTAAGGGAAACGGTGCACGATGTTACCATTCTCCTCATGTCGTCTGCACCCCCCCTTGTTATTTCATGGCGTTTATTGCAGCGTAGAATCCCGGGCGCTGCCCCTGCACGGCTCCATCTGGTCCTTCTCTGCTTGGCAAGACCTCCGCATTTCACAGATATTAGAGATGATCAGTCTGTCTGTTCACATAATATGTGCAATTAATATGCTTAGGATGATTATCAAAGTTTGTGAGGCACTTCAAAGTTTTGTTTTTTTTAAAAACATAATAGCCCATCCTGACTGCTACAGAGGAAGTACCACCAAAGCAGGGGCATAACTACAGATCATGGGGCCCCATAGGAAAATTTTGATGAGGGCACCCTCGGCGACCCCTTTAAAATCGAAATCATCAACAGGTAGCAGGAGAGCTGTCCGCATACTCTCCTCCTGTACATCTGATGTCAGCTCTTTTTGATTGGAAATGTCATAGGGGGTTACAGGGCTAAAAGCAACTTCTGCAATCCTTCATGGGGCCCCCTTCTGCCCCTAGGCCCCATAGAAGCAGCATGTGCTGCTATGGCTGTTGTTACGCCCCTGCACTAAAGGCTGGGAGTTACATTGCAAAATCCTTACCATCTTGTCTTGAATTGCATTGTGATTGTAATGTCTTCCTTATATTGTAAAGCGCTGCGCAAACAGTTGTCGCTCTATAAATCCTGTATAATAATAATAATAATAATATGTAAGCTAAAGAATTTCAGCAAAACCAGAGTTTCCGTCAGACTCGAGTATTATGAGATCTTTTCCTGTCTATAATGTGAAGAATTTGAGTGTCCTGCACAGAGCCCTGACCTCAACCCTACTGAACTCCTTTAGGATGAATTGGAACACTGCGTGTGGGCTTTCTCATCCAATATCCGTACCTGGCCTCACAAAAGCTTTATTGGCTGAATGGTTTGACCAGTTTGGCAGACAAATTTGAGTAGCATGCACAAAGCCCTGGCCTCAGCTCTATTGAACAACTATGGGATGAACTGTAATGCCAGTTGTAAACCAGGTCTTCTCATCCAACATCACTGCCTTAACTAACAAAGGTTCTTTTGGCTGAATGGGCGCAAATTCTCACAGACTCACTCCAAATTCCTAGAGTGGAGACTGTTATAGCCATAAAGGGGGGGGTTTGGAATCCATTTTAATGGCTATGGTTTTGGAAAAGGATGCCCAACAAGTTTGTATAGGTTTGATGGTCAGGTGCGCCTGATGTCTCTATTGATCTGCAGTCTGGTGGAATTGGATCGGTGAGTCTTTTGGATACTTTTACGCTGATGGTTACTGAAATAAGTGTCCTTACCCTGGTGGTCAGTGAGAAGAAGACCCATCACAATGGTGGTCAATGTGCTGCCCCCATGCTTTGGGGGACAGTGGAAGCAATGCTTCCTACATTTGTAGCCATTGGGAAGAATGCCCCGTACATTGGTGATCAGTGGAAGAATGTTCCCCTTAATAGGCAACTAACATGATCATCGGTGTCAGTGGTTACTTACCTGAGGACAAGATCAAAATCCACTGGTTCCATGCCGCATGCTTCATGGAGTGGTGAAGGAATTATGCAGACATTGTCAGGCAGGAGATCAATCTGCCATGGCTCATTGTTCAAGGAATTCCTAGCAACTTCTGGAGGAACTGAAGGGTTTCACAGAAGCCTGGTGGGAAAAAAAGGCCTCAACACTGTGTTGGTCTACGGATGGCAAAGCCTATGGCTGTCACAGTCTTGCAGTGTCTTATGGGATTTGCAGTTTCACCACATCTCGAGGGCCGAAGTTTGGCTGCCCCTGCTTTAAAGAAACCCTACATAAAGTGCCGTCATTGTATCTTTCAGCTGTCTAGATTCCTCACAGCAGTGGCGGAACTACCAAGGTCGCAGTGGTCGCAATTGAGAGGACCCATCATTCACTGCCACCCATCATTTACTACCATGGACGGCATATTATTTACGGTCACAATTAACGATTTAAATGAAATACTTTGTCAATAAATCTGAGCCCACCATAGACAGTCTCAGATGGGCTGTACAGCATCTATGGTGGGCTCTGCAGGGTCACTCTCAGGAGGGTCCTGTGTCCAGCGCGTCACTAAGCCTTGCGTTCCAGCGCGTCACTAAGCCCTGCGTCCAGCGGCGCGGGGGGGGGGGGCCCGGCCTAAAACCGTGTAAGGTACCCCAAAATTTCTGATGTCTGCCCTGCCTATGACACACAAGCACGATCAAGCATGATCTCCCCATATCGCAGGCCTGGACTATACTCTCCACCTCGCCTGCGCATAGATGAACCCCCGATAAGAAAATGGACAGCGCAAGCATCCGCGGGAACCGTTTCCAGGACGCGCGGCTCATTGAAATGCGTCTTTGCTAAGCTGGATTTTTTTTTCTTCCCCCCTTTGATGTCTCCGTGTGGTGGGCGAGCGGCTGGTTTCCTTCTCTGTCAGTTATCCGCTGCCTGCTCCCCGCCTGTAATTTATTCCTCGCCTGCAGAGAGATGCCACATCTGCTTTAATCTCCTGCGACGCCCGTGGAGATGTGTCGGACGCGGCGTGTTCTGCCATCCTTGTCATTCAGCCGGGAGAGACACATAATCATCTTGTCTCCAACGGTCCCCCGTGCGCTGGTTGAGTCGGGACAAGCGAGGGTTAAAATACCCGGGCCTGCCGCAAAGGTCTTCATTGCGTAACATCATAGGGATCGGCCTGGAAGGCTCTCGTTATTAAAGGGAACCGGTAACGCCGGCTGGTACCCGGCGCGGCCGAGACTCCCATCCAGCGCTGGATGCTGCTGACTCTGGGCAGTGTTGTCAGCTCCGGGGCAGAGGCGCGGCTTCGAGTCTACTGAATCCTCCCCTCCAATCTTGCGCAGTTGTATTTCCATGGCATGCCTTATTTTAAACCCGGTGATGTCATCACAGGGTCTCTGAGCTTCTCTGTGCAATGCAGGCAGATCACGGCTGGTGGGAGGGGCCGGCAGAGTGCTGTACATAGCTTTCTGAAAACATCGCAGCACCCTGCCTCAGTACTGCTCCCTAGAGCCCTCAGCTCTGATGCAAGCACGGCGCTGGCTTCTGGGAGGTTTGCAGGAGCTGACGGATGGTGTTTAGTCTGGAGACTACCCCGGGTAACACTCACACGCTGAGCCCTCTTTTTGACAGAACTGAAATCCAATGAATGAAAGGGGCGGGGCCAGGGACAGTCAGGCTGGGGAGGAAACACTAGATGATGCTGGACGTCCTCCAGCCGGGAAATGAGGCGGAGCTCTATCGGACTTGCTGCAGCTTCTAATGCACATTGTGAGAAGCTCCCAGTGTGCAGTGATATCAGGGGAAGCCATTTCCGTCCAGGAGAGGAGCCGGTACAACTGTGCAAGACTGAAGGGAAGGCCGGTGGTCAGGTATAACCAGGGGCGTCCCGAGGCCGGGTGTCCCCCCGCTGTGACATCATTGCGCAAACGCAAGACATCACCATGCACGTGCATGGTCATCTAAGAAGAAGCCTGCCAGCAGTCAGCTTGGTGATGGACGCCGGCAGAGAGATGAGGGGATGTTCACCCGGCAGGATGAGGTATGCCGCCGGGTCCCCTCCTCTCTCCTGACACTGTCCATGACCGAGTGCCCAACTTTTTAGAGGGGGTGACACCAATATGACTGTGAGTCATTTTGCTGTCCCCCCTCCAATGGTGTCACCCGGTGCAGGCCGCACCACCCGGACCCCCCTTGTGACGCCACTGGGTATAAAACTAAAGGAGAGGTCGGAGGTCAGATAGAAGACTGAAGGGAAGGACGGAGGTCAGATAGAAGACTGAAGGGAAGGACGGAGGTCAGATAGAAGACTGAAGGGGAGGACGGAGGTCAGATAGAAGACTGAAGGG
>NW_017308194.1:0-6789 GCF_000935625.1 Nanorana parkeri | reverse complement strand
GGGGGGGGGGGCCCGGCCTAAAACCGTGTAAGGTACCCCAAAATTTCTGATGTCTGCCCTGCCTATGACACACAAGCACGATCAAGCATGATCTCCCCATATCGCAGGCCTGGACTATACTCTCCACCTCGCCTGCGCATAGATGAACCCCCGATAAGAAAATGGACAGCGCAAGCATCCGCGGGAACCGTTTCCAGGACGCGCGGCTCATTGAAATGCGTCTTTGCTAAGCTGGATTTTTTTTTCTTCCCCCCTTTGATGTCTCCGTGTGGTGGGCGAGCGGCTGGTTTCCTTCTCTGTCAGTTATCCGCTGCCTGCTCCCCGCCTGTAATTTATTCCTCGCCTGCAGAGAGATGCCACATCTGCTTTAATCTCCTGCGACGCCCGTGGAGATGTGTCGGACGCGGCGTGTTCTGCCATCCTTGTCATTCAGCCGGGAGAGACACATAATCATCTTGTCTCCAACGGTCCCCCGTGCGCTGGTTGAGTCGGGACAAGCGAGGGTTAAAATACCCGGGCCTGCCGCAAAGGTCTTCATTGCGTAACATCATAGGGATCGGCCTGGAAGGCTCTCGTTATTAAAGGGAACCGGTAACGCCGGCTGGTACCCGGCGCGGCCGAGACTCCCATCCAGCGCTGGATGCTGCTGACTCTGGGCAGTGTTGTCAGCTCCGGGGCAGAGGCGCGGCTTCGAGTCTACTGAATCCTCCCCTCCAATCTTGCGCAGTTGTATTTCCATGGCATGCCTTATTTTAAACCCGGTGATGTCATCACAGGGTCTCTGAGCTTCTCTGTGCAATGCAGGCAGATCACGGCTGGTGGGAGGGGCCGGCAGAGTGCTGTACATAGCTTTCTGAAAACATCGCAGCACCCTGCCTCAGTACTGCTCCCTAGAGCCCTCAGCTCTGATGCAAGCACGGCGCTGGCTTCTGGGAGGTTTGCAGGAGCTGACGGATGGTGTTTAGTCTGGAGACTACCCCGGGTAACACTCACACGCTGAGCCCTCTTTTTGACAGAACTGAAATCCAATGAATGAAAGGGGCGGGGCCAGGGACAGTCAGGCTGGGGAGGAAACACTAGATGATGCTGGACGTCCTCCAGCCGGGAAATGAGGCGGAGCTCTATCGGACTTGCTGCAGCTTCTAATGCACATTGTGAGAAGCTCCCAGTGTGCAGTGATATCAGGGGAAGCCATTTCCGTCCAGGAGAGGAGCCGGTACAACTGTGCAAGACTGAAGGGAAGGCCGGTGGTCAGGTATAACCAGGGGCGTCCCGAGGCCGGGTGTCCCCCCGCTGTGACATCATTGCGCAAACGCAAGACATCACCATGCACGTGCATGGTCATCTAAGAAGAAGCCTGCCAGCAGTCATCTTGGTGATGGACGCCGGCAGAGAGATGAGGGGATGTTCACCCGGCAGGATGAGGTATGCCGCCGGGTCCCCTCCTCTCTCCTGACACTGTCCATGACCGAGTGCCCAACTTTTTAGAGGGGGTGACACCAATATGACTGTGAGTCATTTTGCTGTCACCCCTCCAATGGTGTCACCCGGTGCAGGCCGCACCACCCGGACCCCCCTTGTGACGCCACTGGGTATAAAACTAAAGGAGAGGTCGGAGGTCAGATAGAAGACTGAAGGGAAGGACGGAGGGCAGATAGAAGACTGAAGGGAGGACGGAGGGCAGATAGAAGACTGAAGGGAGGACGGAGGGCAGATAGAAGACTGAAGGGAGGACGGAGGGCAGATAGAAGACTGAAGGGAGGACGGAGGGCAGATAGAAGACTGAAGGGAGGACGGAGGGCAGATAGAAGACTGAAGGGAGGACGGAGGGCAGATAGAAGACTGAAGGGAGGACGGAGGGCAGATAGAAGACTGAAGGGAGGACGGAGGGCAGATAGAAGACTGAAGGGAGGACGGAGGGCAGATAGAAGACTGAAGGGAGGACGGAGGGCAGATAGAAGACTGAAGGGAGGACGGAGGGCAGATAGAAGACTGAAGGGAGGACGGAGGGCAGATAGAAGACTGAAGGGAGGACGGAGGGCAGATAGAAGACTGAAGGGAGGACGGAGGGCAGATAGAAGACTGAAGGGAGGACGGAGGGCAGATAGAAGACTGAAGGGAGGACGGAGGGCAGATAGAAGACTGAAGGGAGGACGGAGGGCAGATAGAAGACTGAAGGGAGGACGGAGGGCAGATAGAAGACTGAAGGGAGGACGGAGGGCAGATAGAAGACTGAAGGGAGGACGGAGGGCAGATAGAAGACTGAAGGGAGGACGGAGGGCAGATAGAAGACTGAAGGGAGGACGGAGGGCAGATAGAAGACTGAAGGGAGGACGGAGGGCAGATAGAAGACTGAAGGGAGGACGGAGGGCAGATAGAAGACTGAAGGGAGGACGGAGGGCAGATAGAAGACTGAAGGGAGGACGGAGGGCAGATAGAAGACTGAAGGGAGGACGGAGGGCAGATAGAAGACTGAAGGGAGGACGGAGGGCAGATAGAAGACTGAAGGGAGGACGGAGGGCAGATAGAAGACTGAAGGGAGGACGGAGGGCAGATAGAAGACTGAAGGGAGGACGGAGGGCAGATAGAAGACTGAAGGGAGGACGGAGGGCAGATAGAAGACTGAAGGGAGGACGGAGGGCAGATAGAAGACTGAAGGGAGGACGGAGGGCAGATAGAAGACTGAAGGGAGGACGGAGGGCAGATAGAAGACTGAAGGGAGGACGGAGGGCAGATAGAAGACTGAAGGGAGGACGGAGGGCAGATAGAAGACTGAAGGGAGGACGGAGGGCAGATAGAAGACTGAAGGGAGGACGGAGGGCAGATAGAAGACTGAAGGGAGGACGGAGGGCAGATAGAAGACTGAAGGGAGGACGGAGGGCAGATAGAAGACTGAAGGGAGGACGGAGGGCAGATAGAAGACTGAAGGGAGGACGGAGGGCAGATAGAAGACTGAAGGGAGGACGGAGGGCAGATAGAAGACTGAAGGGAGGACGGAGGGCAGATAGAAGACTGAAGGGAGGACGGAGGGCAGATAGAAGACTGAAGGGAGGACGGAGGGCAGATAGAAGACTGAAGGGAGGACGGAGGGCAGATAGAAGACTGAAGGGAGGACGGAGGGCAGATAGAAGACTGAAGGGAGGACGGAGGGCAGATAGAAGACTGAAGGGAGGACGGAGGGCAGATAGAAGACTGAAGGGAGGACGGAGGGCAGATAGAAGACTGAAGGGAGGACGGAGGGCAGATAGAAGACTGAAGGGAGGACGGAGGGCAGATAGAAGACTGAAGGGAGGACGGAGGGCAGATAGAAGACTGAAGGGAGGACGGAGGGCAGATAGAAGACTGAAGGGAGGACGGAGGGCAGATAGAAGACTGAAGGGAGGACGGAGGGCAGATAGAAGACTGAAGGGAGGACGGAGGGCAGATAGAAGACTGAAGGGAGGACGGAGGGCAGATAGAAGACTGAAGGGAGGACGGAGGGCAGATAGAAGACTGAAGGGAGGACGGAGGGCAGATAGAAGACTGAAGGGAGGACGGAGGGCAGATAGAAGACTGAAGGGAGGACGGAGGGCAGATAGAAGACTGAAGGGAGGACGGAGGGCAGATAGAAGACTGAAGGGAGGACGGAGGGCAGATAGAAGACTGAAGGGAGGACGGAGGGCAGATAGAAGACTGAAGGGAGGACGGAGGGCAGATAGAAGACTGAAGGGAGGACGGAGGGCAGATAGAAGACTGAAGGGAGGACGGAGGGCAGATAGAAGACTGAAGGGAGGACGGAGGGCAGATAGAAGACTGAAGGGAGGACGGAGGGCAGATAGAAGACTGAAGGGAGGACGGAGGGCAGATAGAAGACTGAAGGGAGGACGGAGGGCAGATAGAAGACTGAAGGGAGGACGGAGGGCAGATAGAAGACTGAAGGGAGGACGGAGGGCAGATAGAAGACTGAAGGGAGGACGGAGGGCAGATAGAAGACTGAAGGGAGGACGGAGGGCAGATAGAAGACTGAAGGGAGGACGGAGGGCAGATAGAAGACTGAAGGGAGGACGGAGGGCAGATAGAAGACTGAAGGGAGGACGGAGGGCAGATAGAAGACTGAAGGGAGGACGGAGGGCAGATAGAAGACTGAAGGGAGGACGGAGGGCAGATAGAAGACTGAAGGGAGGACGGAGGGCAGATAGAAGACTGAAGGGAGGACGGAGGGCAGATAGAAGACTGAAGGGAGGACGGAGGGCAGATAGAAGACTGAAGGGAGGACGGAGGGCAGATAGAAGACTGAAGGGAGGACGGAGGGCAGATAGAAGACTGAAGGGAGGACGGAGGGCAGATAGAAGACTGAAGGGAGGACGGAGGGCAGATAGAAGACTGAAGGGAGGACGGAGGGCAGATAGAAGACTGAAGGGAGGACGGAGGGCAGATAGAAGACTGAAGGGAGGACGGAGGGCAGATAGAAGACTGAAGGGAGGACGGAGGGCAGATAGAAGACTGAAGGGAGGACGGAGGGCAGATAGAAGACTGAAGGGAGGACGGAGGGCAGATAGAAGACTGAAGGGAGGACGGAGGGCAGATAGAAGACTGAAGGGAGGACGGAGGGCAGATAGAAGACTGAAGGGAGGACGGAGGGCAGATAGAAGACTGAAGGGAGGACGGAGGGCAGATAGAAGACTGAAGGGAGGACGGAGGGCAGATAGAAGACTGAAGGGAGGACGGAGGGCAGATAGAAGACTGAAGGGAGGACGGAGGGCAGATAGAAGACTGAAGGGAGGACGGAGGGCAGATAGAAGACTGAAGGGAGGACGGAGGGCAGATAGAAGACTGAAGGGAGGACGGAGGGCAGATAGAAGACTGAAGGGAGGACGGAGGGCAGATAGAAGACTGAAGGGAGGACGGAGGGCAGATAGAAGACTGAAGGGAGGACGGAGGGCAGATAGAAGACTGAAGGGAGGACGGAGGGCAGATAGAAGACTGAAGGGAGGACGGAGGGCAGATAGAAGACTGAAGGGAGGACGGAGGGCAGATAGAAGACTGAAGGGAGGACGGAGGGCAGATAGAAGACTGAAGGGAGGACGGAGGGCAGATAGAAGACTGAAGGGAGGACGGAGGGCAGATAGAAGACTGAAGGGAGGACGGAGGGCAGATAGAAGACTGAAGGGAGGACGGAGGGCAGATAGAAGACTGAAGGGAGGACGGAGGGCAGATAGAAGACTGAAGGGAGGACGGAGGGCAGATAGAAGACTGAAGGGAGGACGGAGGGCAGATAGAAGACTGAAGGGAGGACGGAGGGCAGATAGAAGACTGAAGGGAGGACGGAGGGCAGATAGAAGACTGAAGGGAGGACGGAGGGCAGATAGAAGACTGAAGGGAGGACGGAGGGCAGATAGAAGACTGAAGGGAGGACGGAGGGCAGATAGAAGACTGAAGGGAGGACGGAGGGCAGATAGAAGACTGAAGGGAGGACGGAGGGCAGATAGAAGACTGAAGGGAGGACGGAGGGCAGATAGAAGACTGAAGGGAGGACGGAGGGCAGATAGAAGACTGAAGGGAGGACGGAGGGCAGATAGAAGACTGAAGGGAGGACGGAGGGCAGATAGAAGACTGAAGGGAGGACGGAGGGCAGATAGAAGACTGAAGGGAGGACGGAGGGCAGATAGAAGACTGAAGGGAGGACGGAGGGCAGATAGAAGACTGAAGGGAGGACGGAGGGCAGATAGAAGACTGAAGGGAGGACGGAGGGCAGATAGAAGACTGAAGGGAGGACGGAGGGCAGATAGAAGACTGAAGGGAGGACGGAGGGCAGATAGAAGACTGAAGGGAGGACGGAGGGCAGATAGAAGACTGAAGGGAGGACGGAGGGCAGATAGAAGACTGAAGGGAGGACGGAGGGCAGATAGAAGACTGAAGGGAGGACGGAGGGCAGATAGAAGACTGAAGGGAGGACGGAGGGCAGATAGAAGACTGAAGGGAGGACGGAGGGCAGATAGAAGACTGAAGGGAGGACGGAGGGCAGATAGAAGACTGAAGGGAGGACGGAGGGCAGATAGAAGACTGAAGGGAGGACGGAGGGCAGATAGAAGACTGAAGGGAGGACGGAGGGCAGATAGAAGACTGAAGGGAGGACAGAGGTCAGATTAACTCTTTCGTGCTCAGTCTAGGCAGCATTCGGCTTTAACTTTCCTTCACTGGAGGATCTGCGCTCGCCGAGCTGCGGTCTTGTGTGACGCCAGTGGAAGGAGCGATCAGACTCTGGGATTTCTGTCCTCTTCCTTCATTATATGTTGTCCTGAATAATTCATGGCCGCGTCTCTGGAAAGCTAATTTCTCCTCCTGCCTTTCGTTAGAAATCTGTAAGAAAATTAGTATTTCTCGACTGACACTTGCGATTTAAGTGTCTGAAGGTGATTAATCTTCATCAATGAATGTCCAGTTGTAGAGTGAAAAAACTTGTGACTTTAATTGTATAATGGAAAGTCACAGCATACAATGATATTGCAAAAATATAATATATAAATAGATAGTTCAAAGTATATAGTAATGCAGAGTTAAAAAGCATGTCATCTCGTTCTGAGTCTTTACCTCCTGGTATGTTTCTCAGTATCTGGAGGGTTCAACCAAAATAGTCTTCTAGCAGGTGGAATAACAAAGTCTCTTGTTGAATGGGCGTGTTAGAATTCTATTCATGAGTATGCATAGTGTCATATAATGTAGTGTCAATGAAGTGTGTCGTGAGATTATGTAGTGTGTAAGCGCCCTGAGTGTCTGTCCCTTGTCGCTTATATACCAAAATCGACGTTA